>NW_017307239.1:286719-304793 GCF_000935625.1 Nanorana parkeri | reverse complement strand
GGAACATAAGAATAACTGGTAAATACAAGCTCATAAGTGTAACTTCAATATTAGTGGATTCACTTATTGTGCTCCCATTCCCTTATCCACTGACAAGTCTCATACTTACCCATCCCCAACCGATTTTTGCTGTGCAGACTACTTGGCCCACACAGCTTCTTCACTGTCCTCTCCTTTGGGTCTTGCCCTTGCGTACCACTATCTCCATTCAGTTCTATGGACAATTTATAATCTGTTGGAGTATAAACTTTCCACTCTCCATAGCAAGCCAACTTAATGCTACAGGAACAGATTTAACGGCCAATATCAAGCAAAGCCATAGCCCTGCCAAGCTGAAACATCGGCACTTGAATAAACAGAGAGCTTGATGGCATCTACTGCAGCCTTAATCTGCCTTCTTCTGGGGTACCTCGAAATATTCACACAGCATCACAATTTTCCATGGTGCAGGCAGGCTTCCAATGGAGGCTCATAATTTGAAGGGGGGAGCTCCTGATATGAAGCAGACATTTCCTATTTGAGGGGCAGCTTCTAGTGTGACGGGGGGAATCTGATGTGAAAGGAGGGGCCCCTGATGCAAATGTTTTTCCCCTTAAAATCCATACCAGACCCGTTTGAAAAAAGTACTTTGGGGGGCACATGTCAATTTGTATATTTTAGACTGTAATGCCTTAAGATTTGCATAAGGGTGCCGTGACTGAAACAATTACAATTTCTAGATGTTCCTTACATGATAAATCTTCATTTTATTTCAGTTCATCTCCACTTTTACGTTTACAAACATACACAATTTGGGAGATTTTTTAGTACAGACGCCATTATACTTTTCTATAAGAATTTTTTTTCCCACTTTAGCTAAATAAATATAGTAGACGACTTAAAAAGACTAATAATGAAGAAAAGTCTGAATTGGGAACCTACACAAATATAATGGCAAACATTGCAGGTTTTGTACAGCCGGTATATACAGTATATGATACATCTTATTGGAGCAGACAGAGGTTGATATGTAACTTACAGTACTTCTTCTGGGGACACATGTCTCTCTTCCTCCAGCTGCAGCTCTCTAGCCAGCTCTTCGCTCATGACTTCTGCCAACGAGCACTGATTCACAGGCTTTGCAGGTAAACCCCAAGGGCTCTAAAATGAAATATATATATATATATAAGCTTTACACACAATGTAAAAAGGAACTACAAAACAATGAAAACTAGATTCATTCCAAAATTATATGAATGCCCTATTTTTGTAGGTGACAAAGACAAACCGATAGATAATGGCACCTGCCCCCACCTTACCTACCCTGCCCCTACCTTAAATGCACCTTACCTCAACCTGAACCGCAGGCAAACAGCATATACACACATACAAGTTGTTTTACCTGCCAAAGGATTTGTATTTCTGTCTATTCAGTCCCAATGTCCCAATGTTTGCACAGCTCTGCCTAACAGGAAAGGGAAGTGTGGTTTCTCTGCTGCTCTTCCACTTTCATTAAAGGGACACTAAACTCGGGAATTTAATCTTAACCACTTGCTGACCAGGGTGTTTACACCCCCTTCCTGGCCAGGCCATTTTTCAGTTCTGCGGTACTTTGGACTGACATTTACTCCGTCATGCAACGCTGTACTGAAATGAATTTTAGACCATTTTTTGGGACAGATAGAGCTTTCTTTTGGTGGTATTTAATCACCACTGCGGGTTTTATTGTTTACTATATAACAAAAAAGTACCTTAAATTTTGAAGAAAAACAAAAAAACAAAACCTGTTTCCCTATGAAATGTTATGAAACATTATTACCAAATTTGTTTGGTAAAATATAAAAGATGGGGTCACGTCGGGTAAATAGACACCAAACATGTCAAGCCTTACTATTACCCGCAAAAAAAAAATCCACCACACCCAAAATTGGTCATAGGCGACGCTTTAAGGCCTGGTTCACACCTGGGCATTTTACAGCGCGTTCCTACACGCTGTAAAACGCTCAACATGTGAAAACCAATGATTGCCTATGGGCATGGTTCCCACCTAGTCGTTTTACAGCGTGTAGGAACGCGCTGCAAAACACCCTACGCCCAAAGAAGTACAGGAGCTTCTTTGGGGCGTTTTGCCGCGCGTTTCCATTGGTATTCCAGAGTGTGGATCGGGGTTAACAAAGCGGTAAACCCGAGCCACACCCAGGAATACAGCGTACAGGTCTTACCTTGTCCGCGATCCCCGCAGTGTCGTCGTCGGCTGCCGACTTCCGGGTTCCGTCCCTTGCAAGCGGCTGCGGGGGGTGGAGCCGGCAGGAAGTTTAAAAGTGAAACAAAATATAATTTTTTTTTTTTGAAATAGAGAAAATAAAAGGAAAAAACAAACAAGCAAAAAAAAAAATCATACAGCCAGTGAAACGCACGTTTCACTGAACGAAAAAAACGAGCATAAAAAAACCGGTCAGGTGTGAACCCAGCCTAAAAGTTTTTACCGCTCATCAGTTTAGTGTTATCAGTAATTAATGGCCCTAAAATTATTCATCCCACTCCGACATTTGCAGTGACATGCAACATGTGCGGCACAATAGGCGCAATCATCGTTTCCACACGTAGACGCACCCGACACGTTTGAGTGTGTATGTGGGGGGCGGGGGACTTAAAAACAATATTTTTTATATGCAACTTTTTTTTATGGTTCTTTCATTTTTTTTTTACACTTCACTTTATTGTTATCACATAGGAGGCTAAGAAGCATGAACGTATTCAGCCAGCAGATCTGCCACCTTCAGGTCCAACCTATAAATTAGCATGAATATATTTAGAATGACACGAGACTCGTTTCTCTTTATAAATGGAGATAAACTTTACTTCAACTACTAATACACCACTCTGCCGATCCTCTTCTCGCTCTACAGAAACCAATGTAACCGCAAAAAGCAGTATGACAGCGAAGATATAATCAGCGAGTCAGATGGAAATGCCTGGCGTTGTGTGACATCACCAACATCAGATATTGTGAAACAGGTGAACAAAGTACAAGAGTCATCCTATAAATGCAGCAAGGTAATAAAAAGTGGGCAGTGAAGCCGCTGCTAAATAATCTGCCAGGAGTCACCGGGATGGGAGGAGACCTGTGCCATCTAATGGCAAACCACCCAGTCATTTCTAATGCTAGGCAGCAGTCTTTATCAGACCACAGCTAATAGTAAAGTGCACGTCAAGCCGAAAAATCTTACAGCACTTCTTTTTCTAGTGAGAAAGATTTTTTTTTATTACAAGTATTTATATAGCGCCGACAATTTACACAGCACTTTACATAGGGCACATTCACATCAGTCCCTCCCCATCCCTTATAATCTAAGGTCCCTATCTCACATACATTAGACCCCCTACTGGGTTTTTACTGCTATTCGGGTCTCAGCTAAAGAGATTGAACGTCACTAGATAAGGAGAGAACATGTCATTCGCTGACCCCTTCCTCTCTCCCCGTCCATTTACAGAGCGCCTTGCATTCTGTGAAAAGAACACATGGCTGTTGGTGAATGGATAAGGGGAGAAGAGGAGGCAGGTAAAAGGACACAATCCACTGGAAGAGCAGAATAATATACTCTGTCAATGAAGATATGATTTGTATAGTATACATCCCAGCATTGGATACTCATCAGTAGAGGTAACACATTACTTGTGCTACCCCTCCCCCCACCTCACAAAAATTTTTTTTTTGGACTATGGCTTTAAGAAGTCTTCAGATACAGTCACGTGACCAGCAGGATTGGGGCCGTACATGGCTGGTACACTGTCAGCACAAAGCGGCAGCTGTGCCCTTATATGGTCATGGGCATCCGCGGAAAGTGTGATATATATATCTATATATATATATATAAAATCATACACACGTACGTAAATATTAGCTTGTAGCTACACATGAGGCTAACGTAGGGGTGTCTCACCGGCCGGGATTCGGGTGTGATGATTCCCCCTTGGTCCATCTTCTCATTCAGACTATGGTCGATGCTGGATATGGACGGAATAGGCAGAGTATAAGGAGGAGAGGTCGGACCGATAGAATACACTGTAGAAATGTCGTAGACTGAGCTCAGTACAACACTGGGATACGTCTGGACTTGTCCGAGCCTCACTACGAGTCCTGCTATGGACGGTATTCGCTGTGTAGATCTGTTCTGTATATAGAGCTGAGAGGAGATCTGCGGATTGTCCTACTCCTAGCCGAGATAATAGCAGATAGAAGTCAGAGATTGAAGCTGTGGTCGCTTTGAGGCCGCACAGTCAGTTAGTTCGTCGCCGAAACCGGTGTATGACAGAGCAGCGCAATGCACCCTGGGATAGTCAAAGCTTGTTGGGAACGCCCTCCTCACGTGTCCATTCCCTCATCGCTGAGGAATGGTAGAGGTGACACTGTGGCCTTTTCCGTCTCTCACATGTCCTATATTTTAGACTACATTCTATAGAATAAATACTAGTATTTAAAAAAAAAAAGTAATTTTGTATGCTTTATTATATACCTAGAGACATTAAACATGCTGGTATTATAATGTTATATTTTATCGGTGGGTTTTCTCAAAGCCATTAAGCAAGCGGCTTCGGTAAAATGTCTACCTATATAAAGATGTAACCAGCGGCCTCTAGTGTCCGATCCATGGAGTGACGTAATGGGTGTTTGTTAGACACACAAAGCAAGAACCATGATTGGGTGTTGAACATGTACGTGACAGACATTAATTTTTTTTTTTTTGGGGGGGGGCTATATGTTTTCTTTGCACGAAAGGGATGCGTCACCATGGGGACGGCGCTCGTTGTTTGTCTAGCTGACGTCTTTGTTGTCGAACTTATTGTGTCATGTTGACCTATGTGTTGTCAATGCTTATCTGACACACGCCCTATGTGTCATAGATCCTTACATGATATGCTGCCCCGTGTGCTATAAATTCTAATATCTTGCCTTGTGTGCTATGGATCTTTATATGATATACTGTCCTATGTGTCATTGATCTTTATATGATATACTGTCATATGTGTCATGGATCAATATAAGATCTACTGTCCTATATGTCATGGATCTTTATATGATCTACTGTCCTATGTGTCATGGATCTTTATATGATGTACTGCCCTGTGTGTCATGGATCTGTATATAATCTACTGAACTGTGTGTCATGGATCTTTATATGATCTACTGCCCTATGTGTCATGCATCTTTATATGATATACTGCCCTATGTGTCATGCATCTTTATATGATATACTGCCCTATGTGACATACCGCCCTATGTGTCATGGATCCTTATGTGACATACCGCCCCTTGTGTTATATCCATGTCCATATACACTGTGTGTTATTGATCCTTATATGACATACTGCCCAATGTGTCCTTATATAACAGCTGACTGTGTTTTGGATATTTATAGGACATGCTGTCTTTTACGTTGTGCTGATCCTGTGCTAACTCCTGCGGATCTTTTTGGATTTGGATAGTCCAGAAAAGGGCAGGGAACCAGGTATACTTACCTTACTCCTCATTCCGCAGCAGCACATGCTTTCCTCCACAGGGTAGAACAATGATGTAGAGGTTAACAGGAAGAACCACTGAGCACTGATTTGCTTTAAAGTGACACTTAACTCAGGAGTTAAATCTTAAAAATACATTCAAGTACCTTAACTCTTAACAATACTGGACCTTATTTGTGTACCACTCGGCTATAGATCCTCAAATCTTCTCTGAATTGGTGCTGACACTGTCCTTCCTTCTGGAGGGTGGCTACTTTTGTTCCCCATGGTCTCCTGTGTGTGTTGTAATGTAGCCACCGCTCCAAACTCACTCCCGTGATGGACTACAAGCTCATGTTTAGTTTACTCATTTGTATTGAGATTGTAGTCCATCACGGGAGCGAGTTTGGAGCGGTGGCTACTTTATAACTAACACACACACACACGGACTATGGGGAACAAAAATAGCTACCCCCCAGAAGGAAGGACAGTGTCAGCACCAATTCAGAGATGATTTGAGGATCTACAGCCGAGTGATACACAAATAAGATACAGTTTTGTTCATAGTTTAGACACTAAAATCTAGCTGTTAAAATCAACTCACTTGGCTAGAAATTGCCGTACAGATCATCAGGTACAGTATATATACAGTATCTCACAGGAGTGAGTACACCCCTCACATTTTTGTAAATATTTTATTATATCATTTCATGTGACACTTTGCTACAATGTAAAGTAGTGAGTGTACAGCTTGTATATCAGTGTACATTTGCTGTTCCCTCAAAATAACTCAACACACAGCCATTATGTCTAAACCGCTGGCAACAAAAGTGAGTACACCCAAGTGAAAATGTCCAAATTGGGCCCAAAGTGTCAATATTTTGTGTGGCCACCATTATTTTCCAGCACTGCCTTAACCCTCTTGGGCATGGAGTTCACCAGAGCTTAACAGGTTACCACTGGAGTCCTCTTCCACTCCTCCATGACGACATCACGGAGCTGGTGGATGTTAGAGAACATGCGCTCCTCCACCTTCCGTTTTAGGATGCCCCACAGATGCTCAATAGGGTTTAGGTCTGGAGACATGCTTGGCCAGTCCATCACCTTTACCCTCAGCTTCTTTAGCAAGGCAGTGGTCGTCTTAGAGGTGTGTTTAGAGTCGTTATACAGGCTAACTCCCCACCCCTTCAACCTCTGCAGCAATGCTGGCAGCACTCATACATCTATTTCCCAAAGGCAACCTCTGGATATGATGCTGAGCATGTGCACTCAACTTCTTTGGTCGACCATGTTGAGGACTGTTCTGAGTGGAACCTGTCTTGTTAAACCGTTGTATGGTCTTGGCCATCATCCTGCAGCTCAGTTTCAGGGTCTTGGCAATCTTCTTATAGCCTAGGCCATCTTTATGTAGAGCAACAATTCTTTTTTTCAGATCATCAGAGAGTTCTTTGCCATGAGGTGCCATGTTGAATCGCGCGATTCCAAAGGCTACTTGGCAGTATACAAATGGAAAACGCCCTACAAAACGGACCAATACGCAGCAAAAAACGCTCCGGGACCTTTTCATGCGTGGGCCGTTTTGTAGTGCGCTCGGGACGGGCGGAAATACGGACAGGTGGGAACGAGGCCATTGACTACAGTGCTATTTATTTTTTTGACCGTTTTGTAGAGCATTCATCGAGCGTAGGACGCGCTACAAAACGGTCAGGTGTGAATGGGGCCTTAGGGGTGTATTCACTTTTGTTGCCTGCAGTTTAGACATTAATGGCTGTGTGTTAAGTTATTTTGAGGGGACAGCAAAAGTACACTGATATATATCTATATCTAAAGATAGATATACATCTATCTCTATCTACAGATAGAGCTATCTATCTATCTATCTATCTATCTATCTATCTATCTATCTATCTATCTATCTATCTCTATCTATAGATAGAGCTAGATATATAATCTGCCAGTCAGTCGATATAGCCTGTATAGATCAATGTCAGCAGCTGTACGGGTATATACATAGATCCTATTGTTTACCTGTATACAGACACTGAATGCAGAGGGTCTGAGTTCAGAGAAGTGCATTAGTCCCAATACACACGTAGACAATGGGATTTGTGTACAGACAGCTGTCAGTCTACAAAACTAATACAATAAAGTTTTTTGTTAGACATCCTCACTGATTCGTTCATGAAATCAGTCATTTTAATATTTTATTATGGGATAGAGTGAAGAACGATGATACCCCTGTCAGGTTTCTTATTGCTGTGGTCTACATTGATTCTCTGTTATGACAGCCGCCCCTGACTTTCCTCTCGCCGTATAACATGAGCTTCCCCGAGCTCAGGATTGCATTGAGCCTGGTGTACAGAGTGGGCGGGGATATGTAAATATCTACACAGGCGCCCGCTCCACAGTACACGGACGCGTGTAAGAGGAGGCGGGGCGTACAAAGTGACACCTTATGCTGATTGGAGGAGCCGCAGAGCAACGTGTAAGTGTCATGGCAGCCTGCTGCTGATTCTTTTCCTCTCTTGTAGCTGACCGTATTGGGAAGCATAAGAAGCGATCAGAGCAGTGGAATGCGGTGACAGATGTATTTTAGGGGACCCGCGGTGGGTCTCACCTTCTGCTCCTTCTATTTGGCTTCTTACTTCACAAACAAGGTGAGCCCAGGGGGCCTGAAGGAGCACACATCTGTATTGGGCTTAGATTTCTCAGAAGGTGAAGGGCTGTGTCTAGGTGTTAGGAAGTGCACTGATGGATTTGGGATATATATTTACAGTAAGGATTATCAAATTGCGTTAAAGGCATGTTCTGCTTTTTGCAAATAATAAATGCACCCATATTGGGGGGAAAAACTGTGCATGCATGCGTTCTATTTCTGCATTTGAGTCTGCAAAGCATTGCGACTTCAATCAGAGGGTCACAGATGCAATGCCCAGGTTCCTGCAGACTATCCCTCCAGCACCTCTCTGTACAGAGGCACGGACCTTCTGTTAGGCTCTGTACACACATTAGCGGAAATGCGCAAAACAAAAAACCTAATACATGCCAATGCAGCTTGTTCACACCTGTGCGATATCTGCGTGGCACAAAAATGCGCATAGATAAAAGCAGAGACACCGGCACTCCAATTGAGAATGCATAAACGTCTATTTATTGACGAGGTGCAGCATATCACAATTAATGCAACAAACGTTTCAGGGTCACACGGGATCCCCTTCCTAAGACAGTGACATGTCGCTGCCTGAGGAAGAGGATCCTGTGTGACACTAATGTGCCTTGCAGTGTGCTGCCAGAAAAGTTGCAGGTTTGATTTCTGGGCAATTGAGGTGCATTATTGGCCCATTCATTTTAAATTGGCTAGGTGCTCAAAAAAAAAATCCCCCGATCCTCGGAGCCAGTTTGCTGTTAGACCAGTCCCTGGAGCCTTTCTCCCCCTCTGCTGCAGCAGTCTTAGGATCCTCAAGTCATCATGTTCTATACACAGTGGGGGGAATGTATCAAAATTGAAGCAGACAGAATCCGGAGCAGTTGTCCATAGTAACCAATCAGCTTCTTTTAAATTCAAATAAGAAAAAAATGAAGAGAGAAGCTAATTGGTTACTATGGGCAGCTGCTCCAGATTTTGTCAGCTCCAGTTTTAATAAATTCCCTAAATTCCCCCCACTGTATAGGACATGAGGATGCCAAGGGACATACCATCGGTGCCATGGAGGAGTAAACATGCTTCAGGGACTGGAGTAGTGGCCAGCCCGCTCTGCAGTTTGGGTAAGTAGAACTTCTTCTTCTTTTTAAACTTTTTCTTAGCACTTAGCTCTTTGTTTAAAAATAGTTTTTTTTATTTCACAGGCCCCTTATGTGATAGCGTTTAGAGATGACAGGCTCTCCTTATGAAGCTTGGCCTCTAATACAGTAGATTCAACACAGCATTGTGCTTGATCTGTGTGCAGCCCAACAGCTGAGACAGGAAGCGTTGAGTCCAGCACTTCTGTCTCACTGATCACACAGAGCAGTTCGGAGAACGAGGGGCTTCCCCGCTTTACATTTAGCCCTGCTTGCCCATAGCAGGGCTAAATGTAGAAAAAAACAAAAACACCTTCCCGGTGCACGGAACTGCATGTCGTGGGCGATAGGAATCCCGCATCCATGCATAATCTGGAGCAGTTGTCTATGACAACCAATCAGCTTCTCTGTTCAGTTTGTGTAGTTAAGCTTTGTAAATTAAAGATATAAGCTGGTTGCTATGGACACCTGCTCCAGATTCTGTCTGCTCCAGTTGCTCCAGATTCGGTCTGCTCCAGTCTTAGAAGACACTGAGACCTGAAAATGGCTGTCCACCGACGGTCTCCATTCAACCTGACTGAGCTTGAAAGGATTCACAAAAATGAATGGCTGAAAATCCCCCAATCCAGGTGTGTAAAGCTTGTGGCTTCATACCCAAAAAGCCTTGAGGTTGTAATTGCTGACACTTCTAAAATTCTGTTTTCACTTTCTCATTATGTGGTACTGAGTAGGGCTGCACCAGAATTTCGTCCCCTTAAAGGAGAACTATGGGGTCAGTGTTTTTCCCCATAGTTCTCCTTAGGGTAACGGGAGGACACAAATTAGCGTCCTCCCGTTACCCTAAGCTCAGTATACCGCGAGCTACAGCTCGCGGTATACTTAGACGCCGCAGCCGGAGCGGATCCCGACATAGATGACGGGATCCGCCCAGCTGCGTGAGTGACAGCTGGCTCTGCCTATCTAGAGGCAGAGCCAGCTGTACCCGCCCCCTCCCCGTCCATTCCACCAGTCAGCGCTGGCAGATCGGGGAGGGGGGAATCCAGCCCCTCCCCCTGTCACGGCAGAGAGCCGTGACAGGATCGAGAGGTGAGCGAACCTGGTATGTGTTCGCTCACCTCCCGATCTACTGAGCCGACCTGTGACAGTCTCATTGTCACAGGTCGGCTAGAACTATGAGGTGAGTGGAAATCACTCATCTCATAGTTCTCCTTTAACATATCAGCTCAAAATGGCACTTTTGTCAAAATGCCGAAAGTGCCATTTTGTTGGCCGAAATAGCGGTGCATCCGTGGTTTCTCTCCTCCCCGTTGGGTGTTCTGTGTCCCAGCGGGGAGGAGAGAAACTGTCACAGGAGAAGGAGAGCGATGTGAGCGGTCTGCGTCTCTCCTCCCCGCACCGCTCAGCCTCCTGTGACAGATCAAGATGGAGACTCGCGGTGTGGGGGTGGTGGCAGCTGTCATTGCTGTCACAGGAGGCTGAGCTCTCCTCCCTCACTGCTCAGCCTCCTGTGACAGATCAAGATGGAGACCCGCGGTGTGGGGGTGGTGGCAACTGTCATTGCTGTCACAGGAGGCTGAGCTCTCCTCCCTCACTGCTCAGCCTTCTGTGACAGCCGATCCAGGATGGAGAGCGGGTACAAACACTCAGCGATCACTGAGTGTTTGTAAATAATTGAGGACAGAGTATGTTTTCTGTGTCGATGATTGTGAATGAATGGGAGTGATCTACATCACTTCCTGTTCATTCATGATGGTGGACAAGGTAAACATACTATCTCCACAAGTTATGAATTGAACAGGAACACTCAGTATAGAGGATTCCTGTTCATTTATAACGGGCTGCAGAATAAGAGATTAAGGACTCTGTGTTCGCAATCTCTTTTTCAATTTTAAAAGGGGAATATCAGGGGCCTAATACTTCCCCGAAGCCCCCAACAATAAAGTAAAGAATAAAAATATTTAATTCAAATAAATAAATAAATAAAAATTAAATAAAACATTTTTTTTCAATTGTATAAAAAATGTATTTTTTTTTTGTGTGAAAAAGATTTTTTGGTTTCAGCCTGACTTTTATTTTCATTTTTGGTTTCGGTTTTGAAATTTTCTTTTCGGTGCACCTCCAGTACTGAGTGTAGATTAATGAGAATAAAAAGAATTGAAACAACCATAGTATCAGGCTGCAATGTAACAGCATTGAAAAAAGTGAAGGGGGTCTGAATACTTTCTGAGTGCACTGTATGTTTCTGCCTTTTCTCTGACACTCATTTGCTGCATATTTCAGTATGGCTCAAATATACAGAAGCCAGACGCAGCCAGGTAGCTAACATTGTCAAAACAAGGGCAACAGTGGCAGCCATCATTTCATAACTGGGGTACTTTATGGGCCCACTCACACTTAAAGGCTGTGGCAGCACATGCCAGGTGCACCTACTCAATGTGTGTGGTGTGTTGCGGTGCCTTTCATTGTGGCACATTGTACAGTGGTGCATAATGCACTGCAGCCCATCACAATGCATATTCTGTGCATTGCATTGTTTTTTTTTCCTTCCATTGTGGAAGCCTATTCATAATGAAAGGGCTGCCCTAATGCAGTGCATGTTAACACGTGCACATTAACGCACAGCACTGAAGTGTGACTGGGTCTCCTTACACTGCATTATACTGTATGTGTGTGATGCAACATCGGTCCGCCTTGTTCCTGCCAGTAGGTTTTCCTAGCACTGGATGTGGATGTATTCTGTGTTTTATTTACTTCATACGATCAGACAATAAGCCATGTTTAGTTATTCTACAGGGGTCTCGTGAGCGGTCCTTTCCTGCACACTACTCCTAGCATGTACCCTGTTATCAGACCCCTAATTGGTCCTCACTGCCTATTTAGATTTCAAGGACAGGATAAACAATATTATAGCTGAGCTCCGAACCAAAACTCTTTTTTTATATTTTGGACAAAACAGGAAAGGATTAGACATGAAGTCAGATGTTTATTGCTGTTTATGTCACAGTTTTCACCGGGACAGATAGTGAGGAAAATCTCTGTAATGTTATAGTCGTCATTGGAACAGGAGGAGAGGGAAAATCTCTTGAATGGCCCAAATGTTCCAGTGATAGCATTCAGTGGTGAGATTTCCTCTCATTTTGGAGAAGATTTCCTCTCCTTTCCAATTATGTGTCAGGTAAAAATTCCCAAATGGGGATAAAGAAATAATAAAAAAACTTTCTAACCTTTCCCTGTTCAAATCTTAAATCGGAAAATTTTTGCTGGAGGTCCACTTTAGATATACAGCCTGGGAGACATGAATAAAATTAGAACACCTAAAAGTTGTGGAAGTGACAGGTTTCCAGTGTATTGGCTCCATGTGTCTCATTTCCTAGTTGGACATCATGACATAAGAAAGGACTGGACTGGCTGGTTCTGCGTACCCAGTTATTGTTTGCCTTCTGGGCGTGGTATTGCGGTCTGCAGTGAAGAATGTGCTGCCAATGAGTAAAGATCTGTCTTAAAGAAGAACTCCAGGAAATCTGAAAATTACCCCTTTCAGTGGGGCTACTTCTGCACTGCAAGGGTTAACTGCCTGTTTTGGTCTAAGGGCTCAAATAAAGAAAATATACTCGCCTGATCCTTAGCGCTGCAGCTGTGAGCGCTCGCCTCTGTCCCTCTCCACCTTGGTGGTAGAACATCCCTTAGTGTCATCCCATCTAGTGCAGCTGCATTAGACATGACGACGTCACAGACCTTATACCCAGGGGAGAAGAGGCTGTGGGGATCGGTCTAGCAGCCAAGCAGGGTCGAGGATCAGGTGAGTATAATGGCGTTATTGAATGTTCTGATGATTTATTTGTATGAACGTTCGTGCCCAAGTCTATAAGTGTATGGCCAGCTTTACTCTGTATGTGGAGAAGTCAATATACATAGTAACATCGTATGTAAAGTTGAATAAAGACCAAGGTCCATCCAGTTCAACCTATGTATCCAGTTCAACCTATGTACATGAAAAGCCTTACTATCATAGCTTTGGCCTGCTTCTAATAGATTGTTCTATGTAGTCCACATTACATGTGTACTGATGTGAACAAGTCCTAATTAGATTTATTTATGTTTTAACTTAATTGATGTCTGTCCAATTAACCTGGTCTTTGTTTTCCAGTATGTTCTGTCTATTCTGAAATTCACCTATCCTACCCTTTTTCAAGGGTGAGTATTTTATATACACGTGTATATTTAATGATGGAAGTAATAAATTATTGTTTAATACTTTTTGTCTTTGTGATCAGTATTTGATGTCACATCAGCAGCTATAACTTGAAACAATGCAAGTTGTATAAATTTGTCAAAATGGAAAAACAAAATGTAGTTTGCATTACATGCCCATTTTTTATTAGCTTAGCTTCACCAACTGGAAGGATGGATAAGAGAACACGTGCTTCCCAAAATTGATTCTAATTGAATTGCATGAAAAAGCTTTAGCAAGGTTGTCACATAGATATGCATTGCACTAAAGTGACACTAAACTCAGGAGTTAGATCTTAAAAATACATTCAGGTACCTTTTTTAAAAGATAACTATGGGGTAAGTGTTTTCCCCCATAGTTTTCTTAAGTGTCACGGGAGGACATATACTAGCATCCTACCGTGACCCAAAGCTCAGTATATCGCGAGCTACAGCCCCGTCCATTCCTCCAGTCAGTGGGGGGGATCCCTGCAGGGAGCCATGACTGACAGTCACGGCTCTCTGCAGGGACATGATCGAGAAGTGAGCGAGTGACGGTATGTGTTCGCTGCGCGGGATCTGCTTCAAAATAGCTCCTGCATCGTTTTGTGCGACTTGCGATTTTTCTATGTGCGATGCAACGCTAACGTTTTAACAGTTGGAATTGACTTGAATGGAAATGTGTGTTTTGCACATATACATTTGCGTGTAAAAACGCTCAGGTGTGAAACAGGCTTTAGGGGTTTATGACACTGCATCCGCTGAGTTTTCTTTTTAAGTTTTGAAGAAAAATCGAGAAGTGGGGTTTTTAAAGGGTCAACATATGCCATGTGTGCTATATCCATTTGTCTAAAGCATCAATCTTATTTACATTTATCATAAAAAAAAATCCATTGACCTGGATTGTGAAAGTCATCAAAATTAATTAGGGTGGTTTGCAGACGGCATATTGCTCTCCATGACCTCCAGTCGAATTTCGCTTCCCAATTTATTCACTCAGATACCTTCCAAAATCTATTATTATATGCTTTTTGTACACTCCGGCGCATGTCCTCTGTATTCATCAGCGCAAAGTGCTTCATTTTATATGGGGTAAGTCTCGACCTAGAATTAATAAGCAGATTTGTTTTACCCCCCAAACTCAGTAGAGGATTAAGTGTTCTGAATCTTCACAAATATTATTTAGCTGCTAACATTGCCCCTATTGCTCGTCTTCATGATGAAACGGATATTCCGTTATGGGCAGCACTGGATCTTTTAGATTGCCATCCTCTTCCTTTGCTCTCCCATGGATCCCTCCTTCTCTTCACCCTAAATCATAAGAACCAGCTATGTCCCATACACTACGATTATGTCAAATTTTCTGGGACTTTAGCCTCTCCAATTTTGCCTTATCACTTCTTTCCTCGTCCCTCCCTTTTTCCTCCTAGTTTGCGATGTCCTCAACGATTTAATTGGTGGTACAAGTATGACTTTCGTGATGTATATTCGTTGCTTACCCCAACGGGTATTAAATAATTTCAATCGCTTTGGGACTCTCACTTTATTTCATTAAGAGAACACTTCCATTATATGCAATTGCGTCATTTTCTTTTGACCCTTATTCGTCCTCAACCTGCACCCTGCTTATAACCTGCCTTTGAGAACCACTGCCGTTCTGATCTCCACCATTTACTCCTTGCTTTTATCCCATGCTACTAACCCAACTAGAATGTACCAGGCCCACTGGGAATCAGATATTCACTCGCCCATCTCTTTAGATGATTGGCAGGACATTTGGACAGCAACAGCGAAAAGTTTGAGAAATGTGTTCATTTTGGCGAATTCTTTCATTGGTATTATACCCCGGGTTCTCTCTCATTGGTATTATACCCCGGTATTCCTTGCTAGTTTCATTCCGGGTTACTCACCTCAATGCTTCAGAAGCTGATATTTGATGGGCAACATGTTTCACATCTAGTGGTTCTGTCCAGTGGCTAGGCGTTTATGGATTAGGGTTTATAATCTCATTCGGTCCTTATTTTCTTTTGACCTTTGTAAAGATCCCTGTAAAGCTCTTCTTAATAGACCTGTTGCTAATTTGCTTAGGAAACAACGTACATTAGTAACACATATTTTCACGGCCACCAAAATAGTTATAGCTAAATCCTGGAAGTCCCCTACCCTGAGTTTTGAAGCAGTCAAGTACAGACTTTTGGGGTTAATGGTCAATGAAAAATGTACTGCCATTCTGAATAACACCCATTCCCGTTTTTGACCGTCTGGGAACCCTGGATATCCTACTCCCAACCTTCTCGTTTTGAATATACTTCATTGTTGTTGTGATATTTTGCCCCCTGTGACACCTACCTTTCTTTTTCCCTGTTTTATCCTTATCCCCTTCCCCCTTTCTCTCTGCTTCTTCCTTAGCTGTTTCCTCTTTTCTTACCTACTTCTTCCTTTTTTTGCCCATTTATATTGTCTTATCATAAGTCAAGTCCTTTTCTCTGTCTGCACCCTTGTCCTTCCCTTTCCTCTCAGGGCCACAACTTATGGAGCCCCTAGTTATGGAACTTCTAGTTATGTGAACACTACTTGTAGCTCTGTCTCTATTGGTGTGTATTATCAGAATTCCTCAATTCCTATTCTGGACAATTATAGAAATGCGGCTTAATAGTGTTTTTGTTTTTTTTAATTATTAAAGCCTGATTACTTTTGATCAATAAAAATAAATTGGGGCGGTAGAGCAGACATATGGGCGAATATTGATCTAGAACAACACGTTAGCGGATGTGTATCTTTTGTGTTTTCATTGGTGAGGCAGGGGCATATTTTGGAGATGTTACAAAGGTGAAGGCGGCAGGATTTATAGTGATTGGATGTGGGGTGGAAAAGTGAGGTTGGAGTCGAGGATCACACCTAGCACCTTGGCATGGGGGGGAGGGAGGGATAGTATGATATCACAGGGATGGGTACCAGAGCAGTCAGTCAGCCCTAACCAGCGCTGGTGTCATGTGCAAAGAAGGGGAGCGAGTCATACTTATATTTCTTGGTATTTTTCTTTACTCTGAGTGGCAGAAGGAAACGGCGAGAGAAGGTAAGTGGGTGTGGAAAAACGGGGGTGTGGGTACCCTGGAGCTCCGATATATAGTATATCCCCTTTAATGAAGTAGTGACTGGTCATCAAGGTTTTATAACCAAAATTAATATGCAAAAAAGGACAACAGAGCTCCAAGTATGGAGCACTGTCAAAAAGCGGTTACTGAATAAACCGAGACCAGTAAATTTTGTTATAAAAATATAAATTTTATTTGAAAAACATAAAAGTGTTGCACCCATGATACCACCTCTCAATAATTTCGTAAAAGAACAACGTTGTTCAGAGCGCTCATCGTCAAGCAGGCCATAATTACCTAAGAGGAATCAGGTGCTATACTAGGAGTATTATCTCCTTTGAACCCTGAAGATTTTCATTGCTGTAGAGTGTATGGGATTCATAGGAGGAGTGAATGAGTGGATGAGTGCTCTGAACAACGTTGTTCTTTTACAAAATTATTGAGAGGTGGTATCATGGGTGCAACACTTTGATGTTTTTCAAATAAAATGTATATTTTTATAACAAAATTTACTGGTCTCGGTTTATTCAGTAACCGCTTTTTGACAGTGCTCCATACTTGGAGCTCTGTTGTCCTTTTTTGCAAGGTAAGTGGGTGCAACTGGAGAAGGCAGTAGTATGGTGAACCTGTTGCTTTGCACTGGGCGAGCAAAGGGTTAATTTTAAGCCTTTACTCCAACTTCCTAACAGTAATGTAATTCCTAAAACACCCCAGGGCCTTTATTACACTGGTCATCCTGTCGTTGGCAACAACTGGCCGGAGATGAGATTATTACAAAGTGGAGAGAAAATGCTCACCTGTTTTCTTGCACCACTCCCTTGCTGGCCAGGTGAGCAAGGTGTCAATCCCTTGGTGATCGAAATGCAGCAGAATGCTACTCGCTATTGATGGAGCAACTCCTCACTCATCTGGCCAGTGAGGGAGCAATGTATGGAAGCAGACAAGGATGCTCTATAGATATCCTGTCACTGGCAAGTTGACATCAGTGCATACTTTAACTGTAGCAGAAGTGTCCCTTGCCAAAATCTCAACACTATTGTCAATGGATTTGTGTACTGTGCCCTGCTTTTTTACCTTTTGTAAAAGTGAATGAACAATATTCACTGCTTGTTTGGAATTTAACTGCATTAGTATGTTCTGTATCTATTCTTGCTACTTAAGCTGAAAATAATTGTCATTTTGTTTCTTGTAGGTGGCAGACATTAGTGGGTGGAGTCTTTCTTCATATCTGTTGGAAGATAGGCTGGGTGGAGATTAACTACTCATCCAGGTGAATTAGGTTTTTCTTTTCTCTGGTATATTTGGTGGGTTTGTAAGAAATCAACAAATGTACTGCTGAAATAAGAATTTATAGCTTTTTTCTTGTGTCCATTGCTACTCCCAGAAATCCTTTTTACCCTTCCTAAACAGGGTATTGCTTTGCAAGTGGTGAAAAGGTAAGGTAGCAGTCACCAGTGTGTGTGTGTGTGTGTGTGAAAATATATATATATATATATATATAAAAAAAAAAAA
>NW_017307239.1:271008-286481 GCF_000935625.1 Nanorana parkeri | reverse complement strand
GGGGGGGGGGGTAGTGGGGTGTCATAAATGTTAGACCTGGAAGTAAAAAATGCCTCCTGATAATCAAAAGACAGAAAAAATAAACGTAGGATGACAAATAAACCCTGAACAGATCAGATATATACAACATACATGAATATTGTGATGTTCTGTATATATATAATGTGTGTGTGTGTGTGTGTGTGTGTGTGTGTTATCTAAATTAAGAATTGTATAGGAATCACACCTTTTTTACATTCTTAAAAATTTGGATAAAAAGGGACTTTGTGACTAGCTCTACAAATAAAAAAAAAAATATCCACAAGACTGCTTGTTACAAGGATTGAGAGACAGCAGGGTTGATTTACTAAGGGAATAGAGACTCTTCACTTAGCAAACTGAATGTTTCCTCAACTTAGGCTGGGTTCACACCTAGGCGTTTTTCCGCGCTTTCATACTCGCGGAAAAACGCTCAAACAGGGAAATGCCATTATTTTCAATGTGCATGGTTCCCATCTGGGCGGTTTTCCGCGAGTACGAACGTGCGGGAAACCGCCCTACGCCCAAAGAAGTACATGTACTTCTTTGGGGCGTTTTGGTCGGGCGGTTCCATTGGGATACAGCCAAGTATCCCTCAGAAACGCGCGTTTTTTTTTACCGCAAATCGCGGTAAAAAAACCATGCGAAAAACGTGCATATTCAATCCGCCTAGGTGTGAACCCAGCCTAAAAGTGACAAAGTATTTATTTTTTTATTTCCCTCCCTCCCCCCAATGTTAAAGTCAGCACTTACCTTGATGTCTATGATGTCTCTTAATCCGATCTTCCTCTTCTTTCCTGATGTCTTCATCTGTCCCTCCCGCGGTGCGGCGGCTCTCCTATCCAGCGCTGACTCCTCTCTGCTTGCTGGCCCTTCTGATCCCACGGTGTCTGCATGCGGGTGCACACGTCCATAGACTTACCTTGCGTCTCTGCTCGTCTCCTGGCCGAGAATCCGAACTGCACATGCGCCCGCCCCAAGATGCTTTGCGGCCGCCGGAGCAGTTTCGTTTTCTCGGACTGGAGCGCGCAGTGAAAGCAAGGTAAGTTTAAACCGCTCTTAAAGCGTTTTTTTTTTTCTTAAACTTTTTGCCTATATCTACTGCTTGAAATATTGTGATCATAGCGCCACCAAAATCCACTGAGACCTTTAAGGAGGTTGGGCTTCCTCCTGACAAACCTGCACCCAATTTGAAATCTTCGGCCCCCATGTGTTTCAAGATGGAGACTCTCATAGTTTAGAGTTAGGACCGCACTATAAGAGGTGCCTTGGCGCGGCTGTGCGGCTTTCACATTTTCTGCAGAAGACGTGTATCCAAACCTCTGTTATTAACCTTAGTGGTGAGACAAGTTTTTTTACATGCTGACTTGTGAGTGTGCCATGATGCCTTTCTACTGTTTAATGTTTTAAGCTCATTTCGTGTGCACCTTACTGTATAGTTGGTGACAAATTGTTGAGTGTGTTTGTCATTTGTTTTGCTATACTGAGCTTTGAGTCACGGGAGGACGCTAGTTTGTGTCCTCCCGTGACCCTGGGGAGAACTATGGGGAAAAGCACTGACCCCATAGTTCTCCTTTTAAAGGAGAACTATCAGGGGGTGCTTCTCACTCACCTCATAGTTCTAGCCGACCTGTGACAATGAGACTGTCACAGGTCGGCTCAGTAGATCGGGAGGTGAGCGAACACATACCAGGTTCACTCACCTCTCGATCCTGTCACGGCTCTCTGCCGTGACAGGGGGAGGGCTGGATTCCCCTCTCCCCGCTCCGATCTGCCAGCGCTGACTGGCGGAACGGACGGGGAGGGGGCGGGTACAGCTGTCTCTGCCTCTAGATAGGCAGAGCCAGCTGTCACTCACGCAGCTGGGCGGATCCCGTCATCTACGTCGGGATCCGCTCCGGCGTCTCAGTATACCGCGAGCTGTAGCTCGCAGTATACTGAGCTTAGGGTAATGGGAGGACGCTAGTTTGTGTCCTCCCGTTACCCTAAGGAGAACTATGGGGAAAAACACTGACCCCATAGTTCTCCTTTTAATATTTTCTTGCTTCTTACAGTGAGGAAAATTTTGTAAGCTTTCCCACTTACAGAGAAATGAAAGGTCTCTAATTTTTATCATAGGTGTATTTTAAATGATAGAGACAGAATATCAACCAAAAATCCCAAAAAACGCATGATACAAATGTTATAAATTGAGTTGCGAGGGCGATTGATGGTTATTTGGATTCCTTCCATTTGCGAATAATCGCTCCAACAGTTGTTTCCTTCTCACCAAGCTTCTTGCTGATAGTCTTGTAGCCAATTCCAGCCTTGTGCAGGTCTACAATCTTGTCCCTAACATTCTTTGATGGTCTTGCCCATGGTGGTAAGGTTTGAATGGAAGAAAGAGATTCTCTGGACAGGTGTCTTTCAAATCAGCCAATGTGATTTGTCTGGATTTTTTTTCTCATTTTGTCTCTCATAGTTGAGGTCTACCTATGATGCCAATTACAGGCCTCTCTCATCTTTTTAAGTGGGAGAACTTGCACAATTGGTGGCTGACTAAATACTTTTTTGCCCCACTGTACATAACAAGTTGTCGTGAGGAGCACCTTCTTAAATTGACAGGACTAATCTGTGTACCACATAGCCAGTCTGTGGGAGGAGCCAGAATTATTATTGGTTGGTAGGGGATCAAATACTTATTTTACTCACTGAACTGCAACTGGATTTATAACATTTGTATCATGTGTTTTTCTGGATTTTTGGTTGATATTCTGTCTCTATCATTGAAAAAACACATATGATAAAAATTATAGACCTTTCATTTCTTTCTAAGCAGTCAAACTTACAAAATCTGCAGTGGATCAAATAATTATTTTCCACACTGTATATGTGATACTGAAGATCTTCCTGCCGTAATTCTGGACTTTCTTTCCAGTCAGGGATTACGGCTGTTCCTGTCCTCTTGTGTTTCTGTAGAATTCTCCATTAAATTACCAACCCTTGTTGGATTATTATATATGTGGTGTTGATACTAGATACTGTGTCTTTTTCAAGTTTAGTTGAATTGTGTGTTTTTTTTCTTTCATAAACTACATATAGGTAATTGAGGTCAAAAGTGTTTTTGGGTTTGTGTTGCCTGATAACGCACTAGGGAACTGTGCCATGTACTTTGTTTTCAAAGGCTTGCATGAAGTGCTGATAAGTGACTTAACAGTTTGTACCGCAGTCATGGACCTGATGTTACTATGCAAACATGGATACACTTTGTACTCTTGTTGTATTTGTAAAGCCTTGGTTTTAAATATTTCACTTGAATCCCAAACTCCAAGAAAACCTTATTTTGTATCTTTTTAAATAAAAGGGTAAATTGTGTATTTTATATGTGTAGTGTGTCAATGCTACCACCAGATGGCAGTATGTGCCACAACAAGAGGGGGACTGGAGTGCATAGTTCAGAACAATGGTATGTAGCAATAACTATTAGAAAACCATTGAGAATGTAGGAAAAAAAAAAAAAAACATTATTAAACTGAAGAGGCCAATATGTCTGCTGCAAAATGATTTTCAGGAATTGAATTGGTCAACTAAACGTGAGATTGTAGTCCATCACGTGAGTGAGCTTGGAGCGGTGGCTACTTTACAACACACACAGGGACCATGGGGAACAAAAGTAGCCACTCTCCAGAAGGAAGGACAGTGTCAGCATGAATTCAGAGATGATTTGAGGATCTACAGATATTTAACTCCTGAGTTTAGTGTCACTCAAATTTACTTAGTGGCCCCAGGGTCACTTAAAAAAGATCATGTATACTTACCTTTCCGGTGACCAGTGGCTTCACACGCTACCACTTTGCTGCTCCCCCACAGGTTTTGTTTTTTTTAATCTGCCACCCCCCACTGCACCCTGTTGTTTCTTCTGCTGTACCATTGCTGGTTTAAAAAAAATGTACAAAAACTTGCTGCAATACTCTTTACAATGCAAAGGTGTCCCCCACAGTACTTAGTTACTGCCACAAGATCTCCTCAGTCTTAACAGTTGATTCATTACCGAACATCATTCAACATTGAAGACTGAGGACATCCACTGTTTTTTTGGATTGCTAGCTTCTGGAACCCTGCCACTGTGAGCAACAGTGACTGATATGGGGAATGTGTGAGGAACAAATAAAGGAGAGGTAAAGGAAGATGTCTTTTTACTTTATAAAGTTGATATAGTGCCTAGAACTTGGATTTAGGACCTGTTTAGACTGTCACACAGGACTCTTTACTGAAATGTAATATATTGCAGCTTACTAGCCGGTAGATAAGGTGGACTGTCTGTAACTGACACTCTATTCACAGCCTTTTAAACTAGAGACAGAGTGGGGGGCAGGTATTCTGACAGCTCGGGTAGCTGGCTGTCAAAATACAATAGCATGGATGGAAGAATCAAGCGTCTTCTTCAGCCTGCAGGGCTTTACAGTATAGTATATTTGCAGAATATTGTGCATAATCTGCACAAGTAAACACATGGGTGGGGGGGATTTACTAAACCCGCAGACAGCATCTGGAGCAACTGTGCATAGAAACCAATCAGCTTCTATCTTCAGATTATTCAGGTAAACTTTGAAAATGAAAGCTAGACAATGATTGGTTGCCAGGCACAACTGTTCCAGTCCTAGTAAGTTCCCTTCATTAGGTTTTCAGTACAGAGCAATGCAAAATATTTTCAAACACCACAGGAAGCGATCTACTCCGGAAATTTATTATCTGAAATATTAAGCCAGTCCCTTCAGGAATGCTCCACTGTCTCTCCCCTTTTTTGGGGGGCAGAGTTATGAAGCAAGCTACTGACAGAACTCAGTGCAATTCTAGTAGAAATCAGGTTGCCTCTTGTAAATGAAGAGTTGTGGTTTAAGTTTTTTTTTTTTTTGTGCACTTGGATCTAGAATCTTGAGCAGCCAACTTTAAAAGTTATGCAATGATCTGGCCGTTATTTACTTAAAGTAGAACTATGGGTTCCCAGAAAGAAATATTTGCTGCAGCACTTCATTGTAAGTGTTTCTGCATTTGCAGTTCTGCCTTAAGCTGGCCATACACACTGGGGGGAATTTATCAAAACTGGAGCAGTTCTGCACGGCAACCAATCAGCTTCTCCGTCTCATTTCCAAATCTTACCTGAGCAAACTGAAGAGAGATGCTGATTGGTTGCCATGGGCAACTGCTCCAGATTTTGAATGCTCCAGTTTTGATAAATTCCCCGCAATTAATTTTTTAGTTTTTTAGGGGGGGTTTGCCCTGCAGGCACAATTTCTCCAATCATGCTAAACAGCGTGGATGGTGGAATCTTCCCTGTTGAGCTATTGTAATACATGCAGTCATGTTCAGCTGAGGATGTTTGGCCTGGCTCCGCCGATCAAAGTCAATTAAAAAAGACTTATGTCGAATGGAGGGGTGACGACAGGACATCTCCACTGCATCCCTTGTCCTGCACTGCTCACCTCTGCACTCCCCGCACCTCTCTTCCACCACTGCACTACCCAAACACCTGCACCACTACTGAAGCCCCCCTCAGGCCTGTTCCATCACTGCACCCCTCACACATCTCTTACACAGCTGTACCCTCAGCACACCTTTGCCACCACTCTACACACCTGTTGCACCGTTTTAAATCCCGCCACATCTGTTTTTTCATCACTGCACCTGCACACACAGTGCACCACCACGGTACCCCCTTCATACCTGTTCCTCCACCACCACCACTGTACCCCCTGCATACCTGTTCCACCACCGCTGTACCCCCGCTGCCCATCTGTTCCACCACCGCTGTACCCCCCTGCCCACCTGTTCCACCACCGCTGTACCCCCCTGCCCACCTGTTCCTCCACCACTATACCCACCTACACACATGCTGCATCACTGCACCCCCTGTGCATCAGTTCTACCGCTGCTCTTCCTGCCTGCACACCTCTGTTCCCCTAAAATCAGCTACACCTTAAGTGCTGGACGGATTTCTTACAGCTGTGTGGTGGGGGAAGAGCAGTGGGCTGTTGCAGTTTAGGGGCTCCTGCTAGTAACGGCACTGGGAGGAAGTGTCCTCAGTGCAAGAGGGGCAGTAGGTGCCACTGAAAAAGCCAATGTGTGCCTGCCTTGGCACGCATGTCTGGAGTTGCCAACCCCTGCTTTGGCTGTACCTAAAGTACAAAAATGTAACATTTTGCAGTTACCATTTCTTAAATTGGGTGGTTGCAGTGGTTTTATTTTTCAGACTTTTTTCCTTTCTCTTCTACTGGTGGTTCTGTCACTAATACACCCCTGTTCTAGGTGACGATGTTCATCCACTGTACTGTATCTGTGGAGGAGCAGCCTTGTCGCCCTAGGCTGCTCGCTTTTCATTTGGACTATGAAACACTTCTCGCAATATAAATAAACCTTCTCCATTTTATAACCAAAATACAGTTATATATTTTTCTACTTTGTTTTTCAGATCTGACGTTATATCATGGCTTCCTGCCTCGGTTTCCTTTGTGGGCATTATTTATGCTGGTTCCAGGGCATTGTCAAGACTGGTATCTATAACAAATAAATCTTTGCTTTGTTTTTTCCCCTGGTTACCAGAGGTTAAAGCTGGTTTTCATAATCTCATATACCTTCCATTTCTTTCATCTCTGTTGCTTAACGTAAAGGCATTGTCTGGCTGCTGGGATGTTGCCAGCAGGAATGTACTTTATGTTATGAACTTTATTAATGTCTTTTTTAGGGGCTCTGCTTGTCTCTAGTGTTTACTCCAAGTTATATGGACACTTACATACAATATCAATGTTTGCTTTATGTAAAAGCAATGACTTTTGTTCATTTTCTTTTTCCTCAATTAAAAGGACTTTTTTAGGATTCTGTAGAATGTGAAAAGTCTTCTTTAATGGTGGCTAAGTGCAAGTACAATAAAGGAAAGCTTCAGACAAATTTAAAAAAATAACTACTTCAGGACAGGACATTTTTTGATGGTGGGTGGTCTTGTAGTAGTTAAATACAACAAAATGTTTAAGGATTAAAGTATTCAGAATTAGCACAGTTTAGGTTTTTGCTTGTTAGTTTTACTGTGTGCCTGGAGTTCTCCTTTTAAATCTGTTTTCTGTCCCCTCTGTGAGCCTTGTTTGAGAGCTCACTTTGTGTACCGGGCATATTGGGTATTCAATTTATAGATTATGTGTTAATAGTCCTCACTACAGTGTATAAGCAGAATGTAAATCTATAACGTTTTCTATTCTTGAGATTTTCAGCGCAAAGCCTATATTGTGCTCAAAGCTAGTGATAAATAAATCCCCTTTGCCATGGCTTGTGCTGCTTTACTGTGAAAACGCTATTGAGTATCTAAGAGGCAAAGTCTGATAACGCCTCACGTGTGAGGCAGCAGACTTTACGTTTATTTCATCATTTGTTCTGTCTTGGAAGCTGCCGACGCACGCCTTTTTAAAGTAATGAGAGGAAGGAAACCTTTTCCTCTTTTTTTTTTTTAATTCAGCACTGTTCCGGCTCCGAATACTGCAGCGACTGTTCACCAGACAGCGGCACTACAAAATATACATATGTTGGAGGACCTTGATTTTTGGTCACTAGTAAAGATGAGATCAAATGCCTTGATCAGTACAAGCAGTACACCAGGAGAATTTAGTTGAAAAATGTTTTTATAATAGTTAGTGGGTCATAATTGAAGTTTGTTTTTGACCGTAGAGACAAGGAAAAATCAAAGGCGCAGGATAGAAAATGTTTCTTGTTTCTTATCTGAAGAAACAATATTTTAAGCATAAATATAATCTCCATTCACTAATAAAAAATTGCAAATATTCTAATGTGCTAGGTACAAAACCTATTTAATATGTCTGGGATTCCATCTCAAGTAGCAGGTCTGGATGAAATTTTTAAGGGCTTTTGACCAAAGTAGTTAACTCAATATTGGCATCATTGAATGTTTAGCTAAAGGTTTGGCCAGCTTTATCCTCTAAAGTAGGGGTAACCAAACTTTGGCCCTCCAGCTGTTACAGTCCCATACAGAGGCGTATTTACAACAAATTGTTGTCACTGGTTGCCAGGAGCTGGGCAGGATGCCAGCCAGAACGTCTCAGGTTGCCAAGAGCTGGGCAGGGAGATGCGTAAGGGCCATACACATCTCTTGGCAACTTGGGAAGCTCTGGCCGGTGTCTTGCCTGCATACACATCTCTGGTTGAACGTTCATTGACCCACGGAGCTGCGCTTCCCCCTTCAAGTGGTGCCCCCTCAATGTGCCGTACCCTGGATATCACCACTTGTCCCATAAGGTATTTCAAGACTCTGGCAGCCATAGGCATGACTCCTAGAGGCAGATGCATAATGGGATTGGTAGTTGTACTACAGCCGGAGTGCCAAAGTTTGGCTACCCCTACACTAAAGTGAACCTGTTTGATATTTGGTGACATTACATTCCACAGACATAAAGGTTTTCTTGTGCTCTGTCTCAGGCATATGAGGTTTTAAGCAGTTTTCTTTGTGATTGGAAACATTTGCAACAGATAAATAAAATACATTTCAAAATGCGTGAGTACTACAAAAAGATACTACCACCTGTATTAATAGAATTTTGCTGTGCATACCAGTGAGCCTTTGGTGGTGCTGGCAAGTTGTCCTCTCTTCTAAGACCCTGGTGGGGAGACTTCACTGTAGCTTTGGGATCTACTTAGTATGTTTCCTCCAGTATTAGCAGGAACATCTCTTGCTTCCTGTTGCATTTTCTACAATACAAAGTGAATTTTAGAATCTGTCATGGAAACTGACTGCTTCATAATGGCAGGGTCAGCTGGGCAGATGTGGAAACTCAGTGGCAGAGATCTTTCTTGTGCTGGTCTTCACAGAAGATGGAAGAAGCCAGCAATGGTGCCAGTTTGCCATTAGCTGCCCAGAACTAAAATATTAGTTGTGGGTGCACCTATTAATGCAATTTGTGCACATTCTTATTGTTAGTATTAGCTTTGGCTAAAACATAAAAGGGTTTTTAAAAAAAGAACTAAAAATCTATTTTGTATTATTATTATTTTAGTAACTGTGTGCTCTTTCTTCTCTGCAGCCCATTCCTGTTTTTCTGACTTTACACAATGCAGCAGAAGCTGTGACCTATGGAGTTCAGAGAGTGTTCTTCAGAGAGGTGGGGTATTCTGAAAGCTTTGATTCACATCCCTTTATCATTGGTCTGACTGTTTCACTCCCTAAAGGTATCTATAGTTATAGCATGGTGCATGTATCAGCTGTCATACCTGTCTGCTGTAGGCAGAATCAAATAGGTTCTTACACATTCTTCACCTAGTAAGGCAGAGTTCCTTGTTCTGTTGCTACAGACATAGGTATCACAGTGTCATTTTGGACCTGGAGCCCTCATTACTGTCCCACTACATGGCCAGCCCCTTCTTTTAACTTGGGCATACATAGGTAGAATTGCAATCAGACCTTCATGTTGAGTTTCTGAAATGATCAATTACTGCCCCTACTTTATATTCACCCTCCCTCACTGTCCCTGTTATTACACCTGAGCCTTGCTCACATTTCTTTTTATAAAATGCATGGAAACTTCCGCCAATCTCTAGTTTTTCTGCATTGAAGTTGGTGTGCTCATCTGTACATTCGGCTCTACCTACCAAACTCACTTAATGCAGCAGTTTAGGTGTGAATTACAAATGGTGTTGTGATATCTTCTTGGAGTCACCACACTTCACCCATTTTTGTTTTGGCCAATGGAAAGCTGTATCATCTTTGACCTCATATGTCATAGTCCTTTATTTGCTTCATGGTTTTTCTTTTTGTTGCGTTCAGAGCTCCCAGTCCATGAAAATGTTTGTTCCCCAGTTTTTTCCCCAGACTGCTTCCAACAGTTCTTGTAATGGGCAAGAGGAGTTGTAGAGGTTCTTTTGGCCCTCAATGGGTGGATGAAAGTGTCCAAATGTGCCAAGGCCTTCCAACTGCTCGTCCTATACACTTGCTCACAAAAGTCTTGTAGTAAATACAACCATGCTTAGGAACAGTGCTAGAACAACACGGCCGATCCGATTGGGTCCTCCTGTCAGTTTTTCAGACGGACCCGATCGGATGCCCTATGCAAGTCTATGGCTGGGTTCGGAGACATAGACGGATCAGAGATCCGTTTCGCTGAATCGCGCTGGATCAGTGGTAATCTGATGTAAATGGACACATGGCTGTTTACATCCGATTTCCCATAGACAGACATGGGGTCCAGCAGTTCCTGTTTTTTCTTCCATCGCAAAGTAAAGGATAAAACTGTTCGGACCTGGATGTCACAGCGGTGACATCCGCTCCGTACTGCTGTACTGCTGTGATCAGGAGAGGAAGTCTGTGTGTGACCGACCCATTAGATTTTTTTACACCACTAAGGCTGGGTTCACACCTAGGCGGATTGAATATGCACGTTTTTCGCGCGGTTTTTTAACCGCGATTCGCGGTAAAACACACCGCTCGAAAAACGCGCGTTTCCGAGGGATACTTGGCTGTATCCCAATGGAACCGCCCGACCAAAACGCCCCAAAGAAGTACATGTACTTCTTTGGACGTAGGGCGGTTTCCCGCACGTTCGTACTCGCGGAAAACCGCCCAGATGGGAACCATGCACATTGAAAATAATGGCATTTCCCTGTTTGAGCGTTTTTCCGCGAGTATGAAAGCGCGGAAAAACGCCTAGGTGTGAACCCAGCGTAACCGAAGGCAAAACTGTAGACAAACTGCTAAATTCATATTTGAAATACAGTTGTATGAAATATTTAACTGAACAATTTTGTTTTCGGGCATACCAGTCTGACAACACAACCAGGGAAGTGACCTCAAATTCTTCTCTTGCAGTTGAGCCATACACCTTGGTCATCGATGTGCTCCAGCCTGTGACTGGACAATGAAGGATCAGTAACTTCACTAATGCAGGGGCTATATAAAATATATTTATGAATTGTATTTAGAAGCTGTAATGTCTGGGCAAAGTTTTGTAGAGAAACCTGACAAATTGTGTACATTTCCCTAACTATTCAGATTCTAAGCAACAGGCAGCAGATATTCCCTAAAGAGAGTGAATAACTAAGGCAATAAAAAACTGACAGGTCTTCTAATCCCTCCCCACTCTAATTAGAATTTTTTAAAAAAAAATAAGCTTTAGTTGAACTTTAGGATGCTTACTTTTTGATTTGGCCTATCTGTAGTTCTATAATATAACCTTGTATATTGTATTTGGATTGTGTGTGGATGTTTATGTGGCAAAACTGTCTATTACGTTTTTTTCTGTTTACGTTTAGAATAACAAAATGTTATCTTTTTTATTTTTAGCAAAGCTCTTACACAAGAACCTGCAGGTAAAAAAAATTAAACATTTTTCTTTTATCTGTTGTTGGGTGTTTGGTTTGTATTTTAAAGAATAACTGTGTCTGTTTGTTTGATAACTGTACACAAGTGCCCACCAGGACTGAGAACAAGGATGCCATCAGCGACCCTTTAAGTTTTTTTTTTTATTACAGTAGATTCACTTTTTAGCCGAGGGAGGGATCTGAATGAGGAACATCCAATATAGTCAGTAGGCCTCTTTTATAGTACTTTTGTTTATATTGATGTTTGTTCTTTTTCCCCTTCCTAATGTCACCTCCCCACATTTAGAAGTTTGCCTGCAGTATCACTGCCAATACCTCTGCATTCTATATCTACCTAAATTTCAGATCAGCGCTATGTATTCCTTCAATATGACGTCTGACTCGGAAATATACATTTTCGGGAACTTTTTACTTTTTTTTTTTTTTAAGAACTGCACAGTGTCCAATATGTCCTTTTTAAAACATATTTTATAATCTAAATACAAATGTTGTCTGCGGTTATTAATAAATTGTGCACATAATGTTAAACTATCAGCATATACTTAATAGTACAACATAAATGACCTGTTAGGCCCCATTCACAACTCCATTCACAACTGAGTGATTTGAAGTGCAATTTTTTTTTTTTTTTAATTCTTTATTTCAAAGTTTTCAAAAGTTTTCCGTCTTTTCCAAACAAAAGAGAAGGACAGATATATGTAATACAGATAAAACCGATGATAAACAGTGTGATACATAAACATTGCAGCAGCATATTCTGTGGTTGTAATGTCTTCATCGTTTGGAGCTTATACGACAGCCATTTGTCAGGTAACTATCTCGACTTCCAGCAGATTATACTCAGGAAGGGTAGTCATATACACATATAAGTATACGGGGATCGTGTGGAAACAATAAGTAGGTGTATCTGAAGGTGGAGGGAGTCGCCGCGTGCCGTCGCGGGCCCAGGTATTACCAAAAGGCCAAGCGCCGGCACCCGCCACTCCATCCTCCACTGTCGGCCATCTAAACAGACCACAGGGATATTACCAAAGAGGAAGGGGGGTGTGGGGTCAGGTTCTAGAAAGGGAGGGGGTATTTGATACTAAGATTTGGAGAAGGAGGGAGAGGGGCAGGCGGGGTAGAGGAGCTGTGAAGAGGTACGGGGAGGGATAGGGCTGGAATAAGGATAGGTGACCTGGGGGTCAGGCACTAGTTCCCGGACCGCCTTCTCTACCTGTTCGGTCGCGGCCTACCTCTAGGGGGGTCCCTGCAACAGGGTATTGTATTCGGTCGTCTGCGTAAAAGCGGTCCAATATGACCATGTCCTGCAGTGCTTAGCATGTTGGCCTCTTCCAGACCAGGTCCTCCATTCTCTCCACCTCAGCAACTTTATGAAGCCACATGGACACCGTGGGCGTCTGGGTCGATTTCCACCTAGCCGGGATGCAACAACGTGCTGCATTCAGGATTGAAGTGCAATTTTAAGCACTTCAGAAGTCGACACTGGGATTTCAATTATATCCAGTGGAGCCCGTTTACACTTGAGCAGAGTGCCACTTAAACCTTGACACTTAAAAAATGACATGAGTTTCTTTAGGGGCAGAAGTGCATGGTTTGGCCCCAATAGACTGAAATGGGAGTGCCTGCAAAATGTGAAAAGATCCAGGTAACACAAGTTTTAAGTGCATTTTTATGCCTAGTAACTTGCTTTCCATTGGCAAAAAATATTTTTAAAAAAACCTCTCAAGCCTGAAACACATGCAGAAATGCACAAAAACACCTATACATGCAAATACTAAAAAAAAAAGCCACAAAAACAACCACGCAGCTGAAGCGCGTGAATGGGGCCTACCACGCAGCTGAAGCGCGTGAATGGGGCCTACCACGCAGCTCAAGCCTGAATGCCTGAAATATGATACATGTTTGTTAATAGTTACTAGGTACCTGAATGCATTTTTAAGATTTACCTTCTGAGTTCAGTGTCACTTTAAGTATAAAAAAATGCAATTTCAATCTTGCTTTTCAAGTTGTGCTTGTTACAAGTTATATTTTTATGTTGCAGCGTAATACTTTTAGTGATCTCAGCGGTGTGTCTTCCATTACATGACTCTCAGGTATGTTTTTTCTCTCCTTTACCTTTTACTTTTATTCTGTAAGTTGATACATGGTTCTCTCATTAACACTCTCGCTTGTAAAAGTGTGCCCCTGTTGAATAAAGGAACAGTCGATACCAGAAAAGCTATGTAACAGTTAAAGTAGTAACTGAAGCCAAAAAAAAAATAGCGTAGAGAGAGGTTAGGACCTCTCATGTTTTTATTGTTGTCTGTGTCCCAGATTAGTTCTCTCCCATTAGTCTTGGTGACAGTTATCATTGAGGGTGAAAGAAAATCCCAAATTGTGAGTTGTCACTAGAACAGAAACAGATGGGAACTCTTCCAATGGGAACACCTGTTGTGGCTATCGAACAGGAAGTGAAGGGATATCTCAATGGGACACAGATGGCAAAAAAAAACTAACCGGGGTTGTGACCCTCTTTCTTAATCCAAAATGAAAAAAAATTGCTGGGCTTTAGTTCCACTTTAAAAGAAAAGAGTATTTTTGTGGTGTATATATTTTTTAATGATGAAAGCACACCATCAGTTGTGCATGTTTTTCTCATGTGCTGGAGGCAGAAATGCCTACTCATACTTTTCTACATATAAAAAGTGGTTGTACGGCTTCTTTTTGAGACACAGCAGAAAAAGGTATGGGGGAGCGTTACAAGGATGGGGTGCAACTTCACATCTCAACAGCCTCTGCACCTTAGTAAAATGTCAGGCAATAATTTCATTTTTGCTCAGTGATTTCAAAATGACTGTCACAGGCTGCCAACGTAGTTGTGCTTGAGTGAAGTGTCATACTTTTTTTTTTTTCTTCTTCAGGGTAAGATTACTAAAATAGTCATTTTTAAAAGTGGGTTGAAGTTTCCAGACAAGTGTCAGGTTTGCATCAACCTCCCACCCAACCTAAATGAGCTATCATTTAGTGTACTTTCACTTTTGCAGCCAAATTAGGATAGCTCCTATTTTTATTTGTTCTCATTCACATAGCATAACATGAAAACAATTGCAGCTTTCCTTTTTTAGATGCTCTTTCCTGGATTTTTCAGAACTGTTTTTTATTGTTTGGGGGGGTGTTGGGGAATTTTGTTTCAAATAATTAATCCTGTCTGTACTGTGCGCTGGCAGATCTCTATTATAACTTGTAAACTTGATGAGAAGGACTGTCCTTACAAAGGGTTAAAGACCTCAAGGCATTGTATGTTAATGAACCTTTTAAAATAAAGTCCTGTGCTTCATCTGCCCACTGCCATTTATTCTGACCAATAGAAGCTGAATGTGGTGTCCTATGTATAATACTGTATGCTCCAAAGAAACAGCTGGAAAGGTTTGATATATATTTTTGTAAAAATAATTATAAGGTAGTGGGTAGTGTTAGTAGGGGTTTCTCATATTTGACTACAAAAGGGGAAATATACTTTAATATTTACATATAAACCTATCCCTTTATACTGTAGATGTTGACCTATCTACAGTGGCAGAGCCACTCACGGCTGCACCAATTTCAAATGCATACAGTCTACAGAATCATGCAGGGAGAAGAACTCCAGGATTCTGATAAGAGGGGGATGATTTGGGGGTGAGGGGCTGGGATTGTGACCATGTTTCATGTTACACCCTAAATATAGGTGTAACAAAAAACATGGTAAAATAGATGAAGTTAGATGCAGTACAGCGCAGTGTGTGGTACTGCAGCGCACAGCGGCGGGAGGTTTGTTGGGGTGTCATTCAAATGAATGGCAACGCAACACACATGGCATACAGTAATGCATGCTAGGTGAGTGGGGTGATAGCATGCATGAAAAGAGTAATAAAGACAAAACTTTTTTTGGCTTTAGAACTCTTTTGGATCATAGGAATACATTTGCTGATGTCATCCTATGATTGAAAGCCAGCATCTAGCGGGCTACTGCCCTCTATAGACTGACAGCACAGCTGGGGAAGATCCCAACAATATTGTCAGGATCCACCCTGCTGCTAGATTGATAGCTGGCTCTGCCTCTCTAGAACTAGTTAGATATGTCG
>NW_017307239.1:265301-266496 GCF_000935625.1 Nanorana parkeri | reverse complement strand
GGATCTCTGCGGGGAACGGTGACTGACATTGACCGCACTCTGCAGGGAGGAGCCATGAGCCAAGCAATCAGCGGTTTGTGATTGCTCAGTTCTCAATCTATAGAGTTGGTGTGTGATAGCTGCAGTGTAATTGAGAAGAGTACATTTTCCTTTCCCATTACTTCTCCATTAAGTTGGGGGGGGATCTCTGCGGGGAACGGTGACTGACAGTGACCGCACTCTGCAGGGAGGAGCCATGAGCCAAGCAATCAGCGGTTTGTGATTGCTCAGTTCTCAATCTATAGAGTTGGTGTGTGATAGCTGCAGTGTAATTGAGAAGAGTACATTTTCCTTTCCCATTACTTCTCCATTAAGTGCACAGTATCAGTACCGCGCTTAGGTGTGAATGGGCCCTAAGACACACAAATGAAAGTCACTCTAAAAGAATGGCATGGCTGGAAGCAACAAAACAATGTCGCAAAGAGCTAGTAGCAAATGTAAGAAAAATAACTGTATTGTGTAGTATGTATATGAAGCTTTGTCACCTAAACGGCTGCAACATTGGACTTGGGTGCTGAGGATTCTGGGAGTTTTAGCAGCATTTATTGATATTGTATGACAATACTTCATTATGAAGTTGTCCCTGTAGAGGGCTCGGTTTTGTAAATCTATAGAAAAGGTTTTCAGTTTCTCCCTGTTAAGCGGTTCAGTTCTGTGGTCACTATAATGGATACCCACCTTTCTGTATTTTTACCTTTCCCTCCCTCTGTGTCATCACATTCACAGTGCTGGCAGATGGCCGTCTTACTGCACCTCGTGCTTCTACAGCTTAACTTTCCACAAAGATCCCTGAAATGGAGATTGTATATTTTCCACTGTACTAAATGGATTCAGCATGCAGGGATTGGTTTTCATTTTTTAATGGAGCCTACAAATCATATTTCAGAGTGAGCCATCTGTATTTTATTCACCCTAGCAGAGAATCTTTAATCAAGTAATGTGTATAGGCGCCATTCTAATGCCGCGGTGGTGAAGTGCAGCCACAAGCAGATATATGGGTCCAGAGCTCCTTAAAATGTAAACACAAAAAACTTGCAGACTAATAGTCAATGAGTTATAAAATGTGTGGAAAGAAACAAGTACGTTTTGTCTGGGATTTTATTAACTCAGAAAGTAAAATAATATAAGTATAAATGTACAGAACCCCCCCCCCCCC
>NW_017307239.1:210058-264722 GCF_000935625.1 Nanorana parkeri | reverse complement strand
TCCTCCCCGTATTATCCATTTATAAACCTTTCATAAGGTCCATTAGAGTCCCAGCATATACTACACTTTTATCACATTAGCATTGTAATAGGAATACATATCACAGTTGTTTTTGATAATATAATCAAAGCTTACCTGAAAAAAAATCCCTTTTATGTAGTGTGTGGTCTTCTGTCTGCACATCACTTTTAACAACTTAATGGATTCCCAGTGTGCTTTGCATCTTTTTCCCTGCTGCTTGATATGATGCAATCTCGATTTTTTTTTTAAGACTACATACTCCATCATGCATTGCTTCCAGAAAGCAATGATGTTACATTGTTCAGATAGTGAGTTGTAGTTCAGAAGGCAGGCTCTATGTGAGAGTGGTGACACAAGTAGGTGCATATTCACAGAGCTGAGTGAAATTGTTTCAGTGCATCCTATGGACATCTTCAATAAGTACATTTACAAACTTCTGTAGCTACCCTTTAATGAAAACCTTTCTACAATATATAAATGCTTTCATTACAAAGAAAGCAAAACACGGATATTGGATGTCAATTATACCAAATCATAGTTCATATAGTGGTCCTGCTATGAACTCCATAATAACATAAACCATATTTTTAGGTTTTCCACACGGGTATAGCTTTAGATTCTCTCTTGAGAATGCAGAGGCTCTTTTGATTGTCCTGGTGATTAATACACCATACATGATGACATATAACTGCTCAGCTCAGCTATTGCTTTGAACATAGTAGCTAAGCTGTGCAATTATTGTACCGTGTCTAAAATCCTGTCAGCTGCCCTGTTTTAAACTGTGTGGTCAATACCCCTTCAGTAACTAGAACAATTCACAGCTTCACATATCCTGGGGCAATTTGATGCGTGTCACTTTGTTTGCTGTTTGGTACAGAGGAATGAGTTTATCACAGGACTGAATGTACGCAGAGCTGGCAATAGGTTCCTACAACGCATCATAATAGTATCTTTTTTTATTATTTGGTTAATAACATACTTTTACTTAACGTAGCTTTTTATCTAAAGTGTCTAGAATTATTTGCCTAGTGAGCTGTGTGAAGTGGTAATGATCTCAGCTGCATGTTCTGCTGATGGGGATCCTATATAGCAGTGGTGGCGAACCTTGGCACTCCAGCTGTGCCAAAACTACATATCCCAACATGCATCTGCCTCTGGGAGTTTTGTCTGTGGCTGTCAGAGCCTTGCAATGCCTCATGGGACTTGTAGTTCCAAAACAGCTGGAGTGCCAAGGTTCGCCATCACTGCTATATAGAAAGCCAGGCAAATTACTTTGCTATAAATTCTGTGTTTTGATATCAGCTCAAACAATACCAGCAATTAGAGCATTGGAAATGCTGCTGTTTATCGGCATAAAGTGTTATACTTCCAACATAAAGAAATTGCTGGCACAATGATAAGTAGTAAAAAATAACATAGACATTGACAAAAGTGAGCACACAGAAGACAGAGGCAAGGAGACAGAGGCGGGTGATCCCGCGATCGTACCATAATCGGCAGGTTTATGGGCAGCGTGCGACCACATCTACGGTCGCACGACTTTCGTCTTCCTAGCACGCTGAAAATCGTATGATTTTCAGCGGGTTGGTAGCGTGCTCGGAAGACGAAAGCGCACACTGCCCGCTCAGCATTGCTATCATCGGCAAGCACTCCCCGCAGCAGGGAGGGCTTGTGATGATCGCAAGTACGATCTGACTGTCCAAGATGGGCAGTTCGTACAGAATTTTAATCACCTTAGAACCATTGCACAACGAAAGTCGTGCGATGGTTGTAAGGTGTATGGGCAGCTTTAGACATAACAAACCCAGCTGAAGCAAGCTGGCTTGTTAGGGTCTCTAAGATCTCCCAGCCTGCTAAGGTAGCTGTTCCAACTGGGAGACAGAGGAGATCTCTATCCAGGAGTCAGGAGGGCATCACCCTGGAACCGGCCTTGATGGTAAATGGCTGAATACACCTGTGTGGTGGAAACCAGTATGTGGAAATTGGCTGAATACACCTGTGTAGTGGAAACAAGTCTGTGTGGCTTGATTAAGGTGAAAGAAAAACCTGTATTGCTGTGAGAAAGATAGTCTGGGGTAGTTTGAGGGAAAAACAGACAAGGCCCAGAGGACTGAGGCGAAAACAGCCATACCCTGAAAGTAAAAGCCAAGAGGCTTAATCTGTGTTCGTTTTGCAAGTACTGAGTGTTCGTTATAGTGATACTAAACTCGGCTATAGATCCTCAAATCATCTCTGAATTGGTGCTGACACCGTCCTTCCTTCTGGAGGGTGGCTACTTGTGTTCCCCATGGTCCCTGTGTCTGTTGTGAAGTAGTCACCACTCCAAGCTCACTCCTGTGATGGACTACAATCTCACGTTTAGTTTACTAATGTGTATGGGATTGTAGTCCATCCCAGGAGCAAACTTGGAGCGGTGGCTACTTTACAACACACACAGGGACTATGGGGAACAAAAGTGGCCACCCTCCAGAAGGAAGGACAGTGTCAGCACCAATTCAGAGATGATTTGAGGATCTTCAGCCGAGTGATACACAGTGATACATTTTGGTTAATAGATCAGGTAACTTGAATGCATTTTTAAGATTTACCTTTTGAGTTTAGTGTAATTTTATGTTGGAAATCCCCTGTAAAGGAAAACCTGTGTGGACTTTTGAGTTTTTGGGTCAATAAAAGTGGGCAAGGAAGCCCTTTAAAAGAAGATTTAAGGGAGTGGAAGTGTTTACTGTTTTTAAAGCAAGTTCTCACAACAGGAAAGGACTGAAAGGGTGAAGCAGACCAAAGGCTAGTGCGAAACTCCTCAGTCGTCATTAATATATTTCAATGCATTGAATTCAGATTTTAAGGGTTATATTTTCTTTTAAATATGCTGTATACGCTGTTACCTTTTTGTTTTTTGATTTACAGTTTGATAGAGACGGTTATTTTTGGGCTGTAATTCATCTATTATGTTCAGGTACGTGCACCTGATGGCACATAATGTAACACATTACATTAAAGTCAAAATATTGTTAACCTATTTCAAATGCTCATTAACCCCTTCATGACTCTTTCCCCCGTTTTTTTACGCCAATGTTATAATCCACATTTTAGGCCTAAAAATGACATCAAACCCCCAAACATTATATATTTTCTGAAAGCCAAGACCCTGTACAATAAAATGTCGGCAGTTGCAAATTTTTACATTGCACGATATTAGTGCAACTCTTTATCAAATTCCCAAATTTTGTGAAAAATGCACTTAAATGCCCCAAAACACAATAAAATACCCATTTTTTTGTATAAAAGATGAGGTTACAACAAGTAAATGGATACCCAACATGCCCAGGTTAAAAATTGTGCGCATCTGTGAAACTGCGACAAAATTCAGTACCCCAAAAAGTTCATAGACAACGCTTTAAAAGCGCCTACAGTTCATCAGTTTAGAGATACGCATAAAGATTGGCCCTATAATTATTGCTCTCACTCTGGCGTGTGTGACGATCATTGTTGTCATACGTAGGCGTACCCAAAGCGTGTTTACGTGAAGGCGTGAGTGCTCGCGGGGGACACTCAAATCTTTTTTTATTATTTTTAAAAACTGTTTTTTTATTTCACTTCAATTGATATCATATTGTGATAGCATATTGGCAGTGACAGGTACTCTTTAAGGTCATACTGGGGGTCCAAAACACCCCTAGTGTCACCTTTACACTGTAAATACACTCTAAATAAGCTATTGAAGTGCACTTCACTTAGCTTATTGCTGGGCTTCAGGAACCCAGCAATGACAGCTATGGGACCAGAAGTGATGCAATCGCTTGTATTGTGAGGCCGACAGTCGGCTTTACAAATGTAAACAGAGTCTGTTTAAACAGGCCCGGTGCCAGTGGCATACTATGTACGTCACTGGTCGTGAAGGGGTTAAATCACTTACAATGGATGCGGTTCCATGATGTTTCAAAGTTATGGTTTCCTGTAGATTGGTGGTTCCCTATGGAGCCACCCTTGTGTGTGATAGTAAGCTGTGTGTGTCTCCACAAACACACAGATACTAGGCAAGCAATTTCTATTCTCCCTGATCCCCCTTCCTTATTCCTTCCTCATCCCTTCTCCAAGCTAAAAGATGGACAGCTGCTGAAGACTTCTCTTTTGCTTGTGATCTGGACAGGAACTTCAGGGAAGCTGAGCTGAGAGACTTGGAGCCAGCTGTTTGGAAACATGATGACTGTAGGTGCTTAGGCAAAAATGTAAACAAATACTTTACTGGGCAATGTACTACTGGTCTGAAACCCTTAGAATTAAAGTAAAGCTGTTTTAAATGTAAATCATGTAACTACTTGAAGACCGGCGTGTTAAACCCCCTTCCTGCCCAGGCCATTTTTCAGTATTCAGCGCTAAGGTAATTTGACTGGCATTTATTCCGTCATGCAGCGCTGTACTGAAATTAATTTTATATAATCTTTTGAGGACACAGAGCTTTCTTTTGGTGGTATTTAATCACCACTGGACTTTTTAATCTTTTCCTATATATAAAAAAAAAAGTACTGAAAATTGTGGAAAAAAACTGTTTTCGTTATGTATGAAGCATGAGCGCCGCACACCGAGCAGCAGTGACGCGACGCTCGGCGAGGTAAGTAAGATGACGCGCTGGCGCTGACTCGAGTATAAGCCGAGGGGGGCACTTTTCACCCAAAAAAATGGGCTGAAAATCTCGGCTTATACTCGAGTATATACGGTACCCAGTTTTTTGGTGAAATATAAAAGATGGGTCCACGTCGGGTAAACAGACACCGAACATGTCAAGCCTTTAAAATTGTGCGCGTCCGTGAAATTGCAAAAAAACTACCACACCCAAAATTGGCCATAGGCAACACTTTGAAAGCTTTTACTGCTCATCAGTTTAGTGTTTTCAGTGACTGAGCTCCCTTGAATCATTGCTCACACTCCACCATTTGCGATGATATGTAATATGTGTGGCGCAATTGTCATCTTCGCATGTAGGCGCACCCGACTCATGTTGGCATTTGCCTGCGTGTATGTGGGGACAGGGAACTTTAAACATTTTTTATGACTTTTTAATTTTGCTTTATGTGACTTTTTCACTTAACTTTATTGCTATCACTGAGGGGGCTAAGAAGCCTTCTGCTTTAAAAGTGGAAGTATAGCCTAAGAGCAGATACCACAGGATGCATATCAATGTTATAATTAAATTTTGGTATGAGCTCTTGGATTTCCCTATATTCTTGGCTAAACATAGCCGAGTACCATTCTGTCTTCCAGCGGGATTACCTTGGTGGCCAAGGGGATGGTATTTGGTGGAACGTAGCCATGAAGTTAGGAAATGTCAGGCAAAGTAAATCTATATCGGAGAGGGTCACACAAGAGCATAATAAAGCTATGAACAGGCATTTTGAGGTGTCTGGGCTCTAAAACATTTAAAAAGACGTATGGGTTTATGTTAGTTTTTAAATGCATCTATATTGTGGTTGATCACTGAAGACCTCCATCCTATATTCAGATGTCTCGGGACATGCAGCTAAGAATGTTCTTTAGCTAAAACCTTCTTCAGACATCACTGTTCTCTAAATACTAGCATGTGGCTCCGACCCAACAATACAATCTTTTACGTTGGAGATAATGATGCTAGATGTTCTTCAATTTTTTTACCCAGGATGCTACAAAGTGTTCCAGAGATCTCAGAAGTCAAAATTGCTAAGGTAATATACTGTGCATGCATAATGGTAAATAAATATACATGTAGATCAGTATGGGTCCTTTGTGGTAGAATGGAAACTACATCTACCTGTGTTTCTTCTCTCTGTGGAGCACACTTAGGCCCGTTCACATTGCGCGATTCGCAAATCGCGCGTTTGTTGCGCGATTTGCATTTTGTGCGATATCGCGCAAATGCTTGCATTGAGCAAGCGAGAATCGCGGCAAAATCCGCTCCAAAAAGGGTCCTGCTGTAGCGACACATGACCCGCGACAGCAGGACCCTTTGCCCCATTGAGATGCATTGAAGAGCGATATCGAGCGGTAAATAGCCGCGATATCGCGGGAATTACCGCGCGATAAATCGCTCAATGTGAACGGGGCCTTAGGGCTTGTTCACACCAAATGCAGACCAGATCTGCATGAGTTTCTGCACACACAGTGCAGTGTGTTATGCTGCGTTTTTGATGCGTTCCGGGCAGTTTTTGTATTTATTTTTTAAAGTTTTAAAATGGGCTTTCAGTGCGTTCCAGGGCATTTGCATGCTTTTTTTTTATGTGTTTGCATGCGTTCCAGAGCAGGTAAAATAGGGCTTGCTGCAGTTTTTTTTACATGCTCTGGAACTGAACGCTGCGGCGTGAACTAGACCCCAAAACACCATTGGAATACATTGGACGCAGTATTGATCCGGTCTGTAACTGCTCTGCTCCTGGAACGCGCTTGGTGTGAACAAGCCCTCAAACAATAAACACTCTGAAAATGTGTGTATTATTCCTTGTTGGTAACAAAGGACGCAACACGGCGACATGAGGAAATAAGTGTGTTTGTTAAGGACAGTTACTCTACTTGTATTCCCTTCCATACTTGTGGTATGGTAGAGCACTACATACAGATTATATATGTCAGCCAGCATTTCTGTCTCATTTTATTTTTTTATTTTTTTCCCCAGTGACCTTGATCAACAGTATATAAACTATTTTTTCAGGTGTGTATAATTTCTATATTTATACAGTATTGTGCTATTTAATGTGTTTTTTTTTCTTTTTCTTTACCTTACCAAACCTAAAGTACAATAAGGAACTAGAAGAACTATTGTCAACATACTCTATATTGCAAATATTCTGTATGAATGGCTTTCTCTGCTAGTGCATCAATCCTTTTACACCACTACCTTGGTCAACAATGTATGAACTATTGTTTTCGACTATATATATTGTGTTTTATATATTTTTAAAATGTAAACATAAACTGAAATGGGGAACTACGGTGACTATATTGTCAATATACTCTGTATTGTGAATGTTCTGTGTTAATGGCTTCCTCTGCTGGCGAGTCAAATCTTCTATATCACTACAACATACAGTAGTAATATAGCAGCTGACAAGAAGAACCACACCACAAAGCAGCCGACGCGCCATCAGAGATGGCTGGAACTGCTGAAATAGAGTCTAATAAGAATGCCAAACAATGTCCAAGAATCAACAACTTTTAATTTAAAAATTATTAGAAGTAGAATAGCACAGAACAGCCCATTATTACTGAAAGTTGTGGAGTTTTAGGCTCTACACATGGATTCTCAACTCCTTGTTGTACTCCTTCTCCAGTGGGGGGTCCGTGTTTTTTGGAGTGGTGCCAAACCAGAACCCATTGATCCCAGTGCTAACTTGGTTGATCTCCTAAATATCTGTATCCGGCGCCTCTTTTCCAGTCTTGTTTGGAACTATTGGATAGCAGTGGCACCTGTTGCTGTAAAAGCAAATTAATATTTGACTCCCTACCTGCTGAATACGTAAGCAGTTAACCTCTGCCATCAGTGGGTGCTTCAGGCTCAATCCTTTTCTGCTTATATACTGCATATCTGTATGCTGGCAGAGCTGCAGGTGTAATGGAGAAGGAGGAGGTAAGTTACAGTGCTGTGTGGTCAAAATCTCGTACCTGTTGGACTTCACAGTCATGTTTTAACAGTTGCTCCTATAGGACAATAGAGGTGAACAATAAAAATGAATGCTGTTTGTTAGTACAATGTAAGAGAATATTTATTTCTGTGACTTCAGTCAATTATATACAGTAATACCTCGGTTCACGAACGCTTCTGTTCGCAAACAAAAAGTTCAGCAAAAATGTTGCTTCTGTTCACGAACTCCAAATTGGGTGACGAACACGACTGCAGCCATCTTCCCCGCCCTGACACGTGGTCGTGGCGTCCTCTAGTCGAGATTGCGGTCGCAGACAGACCTGTGCACACTTGCTGTGAAGCTTTTGTTGTGTGCTTTTTAGCACATACAGTACTTTACTGTATTATTCAATCCAGCATGGCTCCAAAGAAAGTGTAGAGCAAGCATGGTGGTAAAAAGAAAGTGCAGAGTGGTAATGAATTTACATATGGTTCAGAATGGATTCAGGCAAGTCAGGATGGAGAACGGTATACAAACAGTCCGAGACCGGCGCCCAGTGGGGAAGTGAGAAGCTGTCACAGGAGGCCGAGCTCTCCTCCCAAAGTGCCCAGCTCGGCCTCTTGTGACAGCTAAGTCCGGATGGAGAGCGGGTTACAAGCACTTGGCGATCAGAACTGATTTACTCTTTGTCCTCATACTCTTTTTTTTTTTTCTATTTTAAAAGGAAAATATAAAGGGGTCTGTTTAGATTCACTGAACTGAATACAAAAGCAAGTTGAAGCAGCTTGCTGCAACTAGAAAGCAAATCTATTAACTACTCAAACCAACCGGAATGTATTTATATCTGGCGCAATGCTGCCAAAAGCTTGTTGAATACCTTTGCTTTAGAAAACTACAAACGCGCCAATATCTGACACCGCATTGGAAAGGTAAATATGTACCTACTGCTTCCACTAATTGTTTCAGAGGCTGTACTTCTCATGGACCCCTGTTACATGTGGATTATCTTCCACGGGGTCCATGGAAAGCCCTGTTGACCAAAAAAAAACACATTTCTTATTCAAGCCTGAAGCTAAACTAGCCACCTTTTTATATTTTTGGCCAGGTGACAAACAATATTGAGGTCCTGGAAACAACCCACTTTCAGATAAATGGAGGTTAAACAGAAGATTATGGATACCATTTATTAATCAAAAAATGACTGCTATCTTAAGTGACTCCTAGTTAAAGTTCCTTTTAGGTTTTGGTCACCATAGATAGACTTTTTGTGCTCCCAGGTTTTCCCCCCTAATCTCCTGCGAGTCGAATCATTAGGAATCGGCTGTCCCTGGGTTAATTGCACCTTTTACCTCTTTCTACTTTTTTTTTTTTCACTTCTTCCATTTGTTCATGGCTACTACTGTCTTCATGGGGGCTGCTATGCAGCTCCAATTAGCATAACAACTGAGTGTTTGCTCTTACCCCTATCTTTTATACATTATTCTTTGTGTTCCGCTAATGCAATATGTATTGAATGTTGCAGTTTGCAGTTTGTGACGTTGTACTTCTCAGAGTCTGAATAACATTTTTTTGTAAAATAAATGCATTTTACAGCTTCTTAGTAGCACCTGAAAGCACACTTTTTTAAGTAGGAGAACTTGCACAATTGGTGGCTGACTAAATACTTTTTTGCCCCACTGTAACTCTCATACAACCCATCTATGCAAGCCCTAAAAAATAATGGAAAAAGCCTCTACTTTAAAAAGCAAAGCCATTTTATTCATTTTCTCACACCATCATTCATTTGTCATGACTAGAACGATGCCTGGGATTAATATAAATAGCAAATAGAAGAAAAAAAAAGTAAAATAACAACCATCCTATACATTATTCCTAGTGCCATGTTATTACTGTTCTCACTTTCTTAGTATTGATAGATTCATACATATGTCAAATTCCCCAAAGGCAAATCCTTTCTAGCACATTCTGCTATATCCATACGTGCATGTTTTCTTTTAATACTGGCTGTCTTCATTCTGGAAGCTAAACAAACAAGATTGCGTTTCCCAGGCCTGGCCGTGTGGCTGCCCTCGTGCTTGTGGAGAAATAAGTTATGAGGTGATATCACAGCAGTTTAATGAATGTGCAGGGATTCCTTGCTAATACATGACAGGCTGTTTGATTGCTCAGAACCGCAGGAATGCGGTAGGATTACAATAATCAGTGCAATGAAACTGTTTAGAGTTTCCAACTGGATTTTCTGTTTAAATTCTTTGTTCTAGATTTCAGCTAAGAGGTTCCAGTTTATATAAAGGGATACTGCTCCCACAACCAGTGCAGTGTATGCTATTTTCAAGGCATGTCTCTGGTGATGCATCTAAATGGAGCCTGACAGGGCACTGTCTTTAACTGTGAAGGAGAGGAGGGTTAAGTTTCACATTAAATAGCTGATCACATGAGCAGCCCCGTGGCGATCTAAATAGAGGCTAAGGTGGCAGTGTCTTTACCTGTGATAGGATAAGAGAGTTTATTTAGGCCTTGTTCACACGCGTAGGAACGCGCTGAAAATTGCCCTACGCCCAAAGAAGTACAGGAGCTTCTTTGGGGCGTATTTTCCACGCGTATCCATTAGGATACAGCTGGATAGCCCTCGTAAATGCGCGTTTGTCGCGTGTTTCGTTGACCGCAAATCGCTGTAAAAACGTGCGGCCCAAAACACGCGTCAAACGCGCATATTACGAACGCCCAAGTGTGAACCCAGCCTTACTGTGAAAACTCATTCACTCTGGTGTGCTTGAAAGCTGCATGCAAATTTATGCATTTTTAGAAAACTAGCTCATCTCTGGCCTGCCAATAGAGAACAATGGGAAGCTTTCAAAATGTGTGCATTTTGAAGTTTTTTTTTTTGTCCAAGCATAAAGTACCTCACTCAGATAAGGTTACCCAAGTGACAGGAGGTGCAAAAATCAAGCATCTTAAGGTACAGTAGCCATCAACTATGCAGAGTCCTGAAGCCCCAGTAGCTGTAATATGCAAACAGCCTTCAGTTCATGATATAGCTTCAAATTTTCCAAGCTTAATTATTGATTAGTGAGGCTGGCCATCTTGAGAATAGACCAATACAGGGGTACAGGATGGCCAGTGCCAAGCTTGACTTGGAGACACTATTTGCATATTAAAGCTCACTGGGCTTCCACTGAATTTTTTGGCTGCATTATTTAGAAGCATTATTTGCATGCTTTGCAATGCCAGCACCTTTTATGTGAAAATTAAACAGAATGCTCTAGTACACAAATAAAATTCAGATTGCATTTGCGTTGCTTTGCAATAATTTTGCACTTGCCAGCAACGTTTGGTAGGCATTGGCAACTTGCATAGTTGCAAATTCAAGTCAATGACTGTGCACCCCAATACATGCCAAATCCACCTTAGATGCACTTATGATGTTTGGGGGGTCCTTTAATAATAGTAATACATTTTATACCCCAGGACAAGGTTTACTAAGGCTTTAGGAAGGGCTTTTTCAGACTCCTCCTATGCGTGTCAAAAACACATTGTTAGCCCTCCTAATCATCTTCTCTTGAATTTGCAACTAAATTTTGTTTTTATATTGTAAAGTGCTGCTCAACCTGTTGGAGCTATACTGTATACATTTGGCATAATAAAAATATATGATTCAAAACTATTTTTAACATGCCTTTCTTTTTGATGCCTGTTAACTAATTTAGCCAACAAGATATGTGACCATACCTGCAGGCACCTTTATGCGTCTGCATGACCAGACTCGCGGGTTAGGCCACCAAGTGAAAATGGGCCCACTTTCTATCTGGTGCTACCCCAGTGGATTTTGTATTCTGTGTGCTGAATTATATCTTACTTTATAGGCGTTAAGTGAATCCAGTATGCATTTTGATGATTTTTGTACTGCATGAGATGATGGGAAATCTTTATTAATTCTGAGAAAACCTAAAATGTGCTGACAATGGATAATACATTTCATACAGAGTTTGCGATTTGTTTCTTTCAGTGTTGTCCTGTTGGCCTTTGCAACACATCCTACTGGTAAGTACACATGGTAAATGCAAATATTGGGTTGATTTTTTTGGCATGCTGTGCAAAAACATGTACACCCTACTATATGAGAGTGTCAGGTCTCCTGGTGTCCTACAACATTACTTGACTTCGAATGACAGCAGCCAGGCTCCTTTCCCTACATTTCATTAATGTGGTGGCGTTTATGATGTGATGACCTGCCCCTTGCTGCTACCCTCTTTTTCTCTGTGCCATGGCTGGTGCAAGAATCTGTACTTCACACTGTTGAATTAGGTCTTAGAAATGTAATGCCTGCCCAACACCATGCACACAAAAAAAATGTTTTAAAAAATTGTCCGCTGTATGCAGGTCTGTTTTAAGTCACTTGTGTGCCAGGGCAGTCAATCCATAGGAAGGGCCCCTGCCCAGTGATACTAATGCAGCAGTAAAATTTTAACATAACTCAAACAGGCTTGTAGTTGCAGATATATTTTTCACCCACAGGACAATAAATGACCATAGTACAAAAAGGGTTATATGTAACAAGAAATTACTTCTTAGTACAAGCAAATGGAAATCGTGTTTTTTTTTTTCTGTCTTTTTACATATAGCAAAGAAAGCATGCATAAAGCAAAGAAACGTGGCCTTCTAAATTTAGTTAGACCTCTTTTAGAATACAACGTCCAGTTCTGGAGGCCTCGCTTGTAAAAAAAAAAAAAACATATCGGGAGAGACATATCAAGAACTTGATATGTACAACCTCCAGGAAAAGGACGACATGATTCGAACCTTTAAATACATTAAGGATGTAATTAAGGTTTAGGAGGGCAGCAGTTTTAGTATGAAGTCGAGATCAAGAACCCGGCTCAAACTAGCTGGAAAACCGGTCAAACCTAAGCATTTTCACTAAAGAAGGGAGTGAATGATTGGAACAAATTTCCACAGACTCGATTTAACCATTTGGTCTTTTTTCCCCCCCCCCCTCACTTTTTCTATGTTTACATCATACCCATCAGAAAACAGAATTCTACCATTCGCATTATGTAAAGAAACCAGGGAAATTGAGAACATGTGACAATAGAAATTGGGTGTCTACCATTCCTGACTTAGTTGTTAAAGGTGTTCTTTTGCCATCGGCGCAATCCTCGCTTTACTACATAGTAAGTCACTGACCTGGAAAAAGCACACAGCATATGAGCTTTGACTTTTCAGACCTTATGGGCTGCATGCATATTTTAGGTCACTGTCTCATTAGGTATGGAAGCCAGGATGATCACTACCTGGTCCCTGATCTGGAAAAAGAACATGCATATCAAGTGTCCAACACCTGATAAGTAAATGCCTTCTCTAGCCCAATCAGGGCTAGAGAGGGCATTGGACCCCGGGCAAACATTTTCTTGGGCCCCCCACCACGCCCCCCATGCAATATTGCCCGCTATATGCTGACAGAGCAGAGCCACGCTGCAGCTGGGATGGATCCAAAAAATTATGTCCAGATCCACCCCACCACCTGATTGACAGCTGACTACCTCTCTAGAGGTTGTGTCCTCCCCATCCATCCCTCCAGTCAGCGTTGGAGGATCAGAGAGGGGAGGGGGGCCGTGACTGTCACCGCTTTCTGCAGAGAGTTAGTGCAGGAACTGAGTGATCAGCGGTATGTGATCGCTCAGTTCTCGATCAAGAGAGCCAACCTGTGGCAGCTTCAGTAACTAGGGGGAAGTGCGCATTTCACTCTCCCCATAATTCTACTTTCATGGTAAATGTGTATAATTCGCCACCTACCACTTCCACTGCATAGAATAGCAACAATAATAATAATGACACCTGAGCATGTCCCCTGGTGTCTATTATTATTATGTCCCCCCCGGTGTCATTATTATTATTATGTCCCCTGGTGTCATTATTATTATGCTCCCCCTGGTGTCATTATTATTATTATTATTATTATTATTATTATGCCCCCCCCCAGTGTCATTATTATTATTATGTCCCCTTTTGTCATTATGTCCCCTGGTGTCATTATCCCCGGACATAACAATAATAACACCAGAGGATGGACATAACAATAATGACACATGGGGATGGACTTGTCGCTCCGCGCGGTGGGGGGGCAAACACTTTTTCACACAGGGCCATGTGGGTTTGGATTTTATTTACCCTTAATAATAACAACCTTCCTTTTAAAAACCGCATGTTCTGTTTTACTTGTGTTATCTTTGACTAATGTTTAAATTTGTTTGATGATCTGGAACATTAAAGTGTGACAAATGTGCAAAACAACGAAAAATAAGGAAGGGGACAACACTTTTTCACACAACTGTGTATATATACACACATACAATATATACTTATTATATTCAGTTTGCAGCTGCCTTTCTGAAGAGCATCCTGCCACGATGACATGGCTTATTGGAGTACATCTGCCATTAGCCTGGACCCTAGGTTTAACATAAGGGGGTTATATAGATTCCTGTCCTGCTGTTGGTGTGCACTAATACTGTACCTAGCAATCATTCTTGCTGGCCTTGATTTTGGAGTCCTCTGGATTAGTTCGCCCGGGGATTTTGCCTTATTTTTTCTTTTAGATAAGGTTGTTTGTCTCTGTGTAGCTACATCTTCTCCTTAGCACTTCATAGGTTTATTGAGCAGGTTTTCACAAAGAAAAAAAACCCTCTCACAATGCACTAGGGAATGCCTCTAATTTTTTTTCTGAGTAAACTGTGTTTCTATCAGGTTGATCTCTTGCAGAAAACATTTTAAAAAACATTAATTGCTCATGTTTAATGATTAAACAGCTCATCATTTTAAAGCAATTTTTTTGTTTCTGACATCACAGTTATCAGTTAAAGAGTTCAGGGCAGGTTGAAGAAGGTGTCCTGATTCAGTCATATGTTCTTTTACCTAACCGACATCGCTACCAGAGGGATTTGTACTAAAATGATGTAGACTTCCTTTTTGTTCTTAATTTCCATTCACATAGACTGTTACTCCACATTTTACCTGCTTTGACTGCCTGATGTGAATTTCGGTTGAACACAGCAATAAGAGAGAGAGCAATAAGAGACAAAAAAAAACTTTAGGCACAGTCATGACATTGCAGTCAGCACACTTGGATAGTTTATCATTAATGGGAACTGCGGTATAAATGTGAAATGTCAACAAATCTCAGTGAGGGGGGTTAGCTCAGCTGTGCCCGGTGTGAGCCCGGGACCAGCACAGCAGCTCTACGGCTGGAGATCAGTACAAGATCTCCGTTTGATCTCCTCCTCTTCGGAATGCAGGAAGTGATGTGTATTACATCACTTCCGCATTCCTCTTGTCACTCTCCGGTACAGAAACCGGAGAGAAGCTGGGGAAGCAGGTGTTTGCTTCATCAGCTTCTCTGGGGATCCCTAGGTGACATTAGGGGTCTTAAAGATCCCTAATGTCTCCATAAAGAGGACCTGTCACTGAAAATTGGCTATCACAAAGGGGGCTTGTTAGTCCCCTATGTGAGAGCAATAAAGTTAAGTGAAAAAAAAAAAGGTTTAAAAGAATGAGTTACAAAAAAAATAGTCACATATAAAAGGTAATGAAAAAATAAAAATGTAAAGTACCCCGCCCCCCACATACACATATGCGTCAAGTGCGCCTAAGTGCGGAAACGACGATTGCATTCATTAAGCTACACATGTTACATATCGCCGCGAACGTCGCAGTGAGAGCAATAATTTTAGGGCCATCGATCACTGATAACACTAAACTGATGAGCGGTAAAAGCTTTTAAAGCGTTGCCTATGGCCAATTTTGGGTATGGTAGTTTGTGCGAGTTCGCGGGCGCACGCAATTTTAAAGCTTGACATGTTTGGTGTCTATTTACACGACGTGACCCCGTCTTTTATATTTTGCCTAAAATTTGGGTAATAATAATTGTTTTATAACATAACATAAAAACAGGTTTTTTTTTCAAATTTTTTCGGTAATTTTTTCGTTATATAGTAAAAAATAAAAACCGCAGTGGTGATATTAAATACTACCAAAAGAAAGCTCTATCTGTCCCCCAAAAATGGTATAAAATTAATTTCAGTACAGCACTGCATGACGGAATAAATGTAAGTCAAAGTACCGCACTGCTGAATACTGAAAAATGGCCTGGACAGGAAGGGGGTATAAACACCACGGTCAGCAAGTGGTTAAAATACTTAATTTGTCTGTAGTTTTACCTGCAATTTTCTTTTCTATCCAGTAGAGTCGATTCCTTAGACCTGCCCCCTACCTCCTTGTGCATCATAGCTCTCTCCTCTCCTGGGACTCCAGTGAGTGTCTAATAACTCTGTGCTGGCCTAGCTACTCCACTCCTCCCTTCACCTCCCTAAATAATCTTTGAATGTAGCTGCTGGGGGAGGACCAAAGGGAATATATTAGTGTCATGCTGTTCTGTGTATGCTGGAGCTGCCGACATTACATACAAGATTATGCTGCCCAGCAGCAGTATCAGGGCTTTTGGATGGCTAAACAAGAGAGGCATTTACTGGTAAATAACACACACAAAATGTTAAATGCGCATATAATCTTATAGGAAGATTTTTGTTGAAATGAATGGTCCGGGAACAGGGTCTCTTTAAGGGACAAGTTTGCTTTTAGTAAAAAAAAAAAGTACTAGTCCATATTTCCTAGCCCTGAGGTAGAAACTTTCCACACAGCAGCATACCTTACTCACCTTTCTTACACCCACGTGATTCTGTTTGCTTGCCAGACTGGGGAAAGTGAACCCTTTGTGAGCTCCAAGCCAACTTGTGGGTGTTCACAAAGAGCTATGGATACCGTCCCTTGCCTCATGAGTCATTGGTGGGCCAATAATGAGGCACCTAGCGCTGTCCCATGAGAGGGGGGTTTAAGTTACGTGACCACGCATACCTGGAGGTGCCAGGTATTTCACTTCACTCTGAGTATAAAGCTGGCGATACACCGATGAGATTTTCTATGGTCAGATGGAAAAAGTGCAACAGATTCCTCCATCTACACTAAACTGTGTGTATGGAGGAATCTCCCGCTGGGCCAAGCTTCAGTATCTTGCTAGTATGTTGACAGCCATCGGGGCCGACTAGCAAGACACTGAAGCTTGGCCCAGTGGGAGATTCCTCCAGACACACAGTTTAGCGTAGATGGAGGAATCTGTTACAGTTTTTCCATCTGACCACAGAAAATCTGCAGATAATCTATAGGTGCATGTCCAGCTTTAGGGCCTGTTTTGATGGACTTTCATTAGTTTCAAACTGGTTTTGCATTCCCATACAAGTCGGTTTCCTAAATAATTATTATTTTTCTGCTTTGTTTCTGAATTTGAATTACCAGAAACATAGAGGTAACATTCAACAATCAACTCCACATACAGTATAGGTATTTCTTCTTTATAAGAGCAGCAGAAAAGTCTTTACCACAGTCCAAGACCCTATTAAAAACCTTACCCCCAGCATGACATGGGATGCATGCATCTCAGCCAAGCTACTCCTATATATTCTAATGGGAAACAAAAATACCTGTATGAGACACCCTTGCTGCATCCTTGATGAGATTATATGTAGAATTCACTTAGGCTGGCGACAACAGTAGTTAAGGTTAAAAGCTTCAGTTGGCTCTAGCCAGGATGGAGTTAGGATTAGAATCCTACATTGACAGAATGAGACAACTGTGAAGCACTAGTGGGAATTTACATCTTTTCAGCTCCACCATGTTTGCTCTCTAAGCACAATTTAAATTATCATTATGTAAATGAAGACAATTAGTAGAGGTTGAGACAACCTGCAGAAAGATGGCCAGAATGTGAATTTTCGTTTCAGATGGTGAGGCATCTTGACCTTTTCGTAATTTTGAAACGCAACACTAGTTAAAGGAGAAAAAGGGATAAGGAGCTCCCTGCACAAAATGTTCCACTCAGCAAAGTAACAAACAAATCTGTATTTATTGTAGTTGGATATTAGCATGCAGTACCCGCAGGCCACGTCTTGCCATTGGTCCTCTTAATCAATCCATCAATGCTTAAATGCTTTCAGAGAATCCTTTGTCCCCCTGCCAGCTGCATAGTTTACCTTGATAAATCTCCTGTTCCTGTAAAGATGTATCTTCCTGTTTATGTGAAGGATCTGCTAGATGTGTGAATAGCTTCCTCTTTTAGCAGGAAGACTTTGTTTCGTAGTTCCTCCCTAAACAACATTTTTGGGAGGATTTGCCAAATGTTGTCATTTGTGTTCCCTAGAATTCTACCTACATTCAGAATTGATAGGATAATATTATTAAAATTCTTATTCTTGATGATGCAATTTCTATATTAATGTTTAGCTGCAGGTCTTATCTATAGGGTATCTATGGTCAAAAACTAAAAATAAATAAGTACTTTTATAGCGAATTTCCATAAGTTCTAAGCTACTCCTAATCGGGATATTAATCTAGAAGTTTCTTAATGTATTGAAGATGCCCATAGAATGTACTTCTTCAATGCACTGACACAATTTAACTCAGCCCTGTGAATATGCATTGCCTTCTGAACTATAACTCAACATCGAAACAATGTAGCATTATCATTGCTTGCTAGAAGCAATGCATGATGGGCTGTGTAGTCTTGAGAATCAAGATTGCATTATATCAAGCAGCAGAGAAAGAGATGCAAAGCACCCTGGAAATCCAGTAAGTTGTTGAAAGAAATTTTTTAGATGACAACTTCAGTAAGGGTGACATTGCCCTTTAATTGGAAGCTATAGTTCTACAAGGGTAAAAAAGGGAAGGGAATGGAAGAGCTAATAAAAATGAATTTGGATTTATAAGATGGTTACCTTCAAAACAAACCAAAATCTCAGCATGACAGGCAGAATTTGTTATAAACCAGCATCCTGATTTTCCACTAGACCACAGCTCTTTAAATATCCGTTTCTTGATCTTAAACATGTTCTGTTTTTGTCCCTTAAGGTGACCTCTTCAGTGCCTTGGAATTCCCTTTCCTTTATTTCTATCGATTCCATAGTGGGTGTTGTGCCAGGTAAGGAAAAACTCTTATCAATCACTTTTGTATCATTTCTACACTGGAAACAAAACACTTTATTACATATTGGTAATCAGCTGCTGCACGAATGACGAGGAACATTTCTAAAGATTAAAAACAATATTTCAATAAATGGTAGTCTTTTCTGGCATATATGTTCTACACACATCAATATTTATAAACTAAACCTAGTTGTACAAGTGCAGAGACAAATGTAAAAAGTATCAATTACATGTATCTAGAAAATAGGCAATTCTTTAATGTATCAGTTCTTTGTTAGATTTCCATAATGTGTTTAAAAGCTGAACTTAGGCAGCTGTTATCATATCTTAATGCAGCTATGTATTCATTAAAAAAATAGATAAATGGAATTATTGTAAATACCTGAACTGGACTTGTCACAGCCTCTTGTAATCCCCCCACATGGTAGGATGAGAGAGGGATATGTACTGACCAGAGTAGGAGAAGGATGACCTCATCAGTCTGCTGCTTCAACTTCACTGTCTAGCCTCAGACCAAAGGCAGGGAAGTGGCCTAACTATATTACGTATTTCCAGTGGAGGGAAAATCAGGGTACCAACCTGGTTGCGCTATCTGCGCTCATATATATGTATTTTAACTGTGTGATTTACCACTTGCCTGGAGTTCAGTTTGAAGCTGGCCAACTGCATTTTTATGGCTATAGATTTAATACATATAAACATAGCAGCGCATATGTATGTGTGTGTGTGTTTCAGATCATTATGAATAAAATACCATTGAGGGGAATTTATCAGAACTGGAGTAGACGGAATCTGGAGCAGCAGTGCATGGCAACTCATCGGCTTCTATCTGTCATTTTCAGTACAGCTAAACAACTAAACAAACTAAAGAGAGAAGCTGATTATTTGTCAAGGACAACTGCTCCAAAATCTGACTGCTCCGGTTTTGATAAATTCCCCCCTTTTGATCTTTATGTAAAGTCACCTGACTTGACTATCACAGCAGTTTACTGAAATAATGTATTGACCTTCTAGTGGGATTTTGGGCTTCGTGTTGATGCTGCTTTCTGTAAAATTAAGGAGCAGTCTTTCTCCTGCACATCACCTCTCCTGGACCTTCCTAGCTAAGGTAAGCCATTTCCATCTGGAATCCTTTCTATCGTACAATTATGTAAAAGAGAAACCAAACACAGACTCTGATGCCGGCATGACACCACTGGTCTGAGGAGGCGCATGTAGGAATGAGTGTCCCATCTCCTACCATTCATTAAACATGGCGCTGGGCTCCAAAAACATGATTCCACTATCATGCATGCATCGAAGGTGCTTTGATACAAGGTATATTGGCACTGTTGCTGTCAATCTTTTCCAGCTTCTTTTCCAGCAATACAAGCTGTTAACTTCACTCCCAAGAGACTGCCGACACACTGTGTGTGAAAGGGGCTTTCGGGAGATGTAGTTATGGGGTAATATCTAATTCAACCGGAAATGAGCTTCCAGAGGTTGCACCTCCCATGAATTTTACAGGCCTGGTGATGATGTTACAGGGAATAATATAAGCTGTTCCTGAACTAAGTAAAAATAATACTGGAACATGCTCTATCCACAATACTTACCTACGGCCCCACTCCTAAGTTCTTTACGGTCTTTCTGCATTCTCTTGCAAATTCAATACAAATCTTTTAAACAGGAAAATATACTTGTTTCTTCTAGTGATAATGGGTTTAGTGTAGTTTTCTCTTCAATATGTTTTAGTAGGTTTTTAAAATGCAAGACATACAAATATCAGTTAGTAGCAGTTGTGTAGGGGAGCAAGTGTCGCCTGTACAGTAGGCGGCATATCAATAAGCATAACCAATAGGGGAGGGATCGGGGGGCGGGGTTAGTGTAGTTTTCATGTCTTTTCTTTAATGATGTTTATGACTGTAGCAGAAGTGTATATGAAACAGGATTATTCATATTCAGGTTTAAATATTCTGAACACATATTTTAAGTAAATCTGTCACAACTAACCCTCCCCCATCTTGTACTAGGCACCTTACGGTGCCTATATTTACCACTTATGCTAATAACAATTGATGATACCTAGTATTATTATTATTAGACAGGATTTATATAGCGCTAACAGTTTGCTCAGCGCTTTACAATATAAGGAAGACATTACAATACAATTCAAGACAAGATGGTAAGGACAGTTGTACAGTGAATGGCACAGCCCACAGCGCATGGGACAATGCTTTGTCTTGCTTATTGGCTGCTTAAGTCTAAATAATGCTGTTTCCCAACAATGGTGTTATGGTTAACCACTTGGTCCCCAATTACTGCATTCTGAGGTGCACATGATGTGTCATGTGCTTTCTCACCCCTGAAAGTACCGGGATTATTAGAGATCGGCGTTTATTTTCAGAGCAGTGGGAAATGGCACCAAGGGTAGTTATTTAAGAAGTGTTGAAGGGGGCAATTGTTATGTTTTGACAGGTTTGCTTTATTTAATACCACCATACTATATAATCCAGAGCAGTTGCTGTTGGTCCTACTTCCCGATTGTATGTCTGTTTAATTAATTAAACCCCCTGTGTCTCTTATGTTGTATTGAACTTCATATACTGTATGTAATCCATTTATGTTTAGGAAGATGTGCTTTTAGATTGCTGGGCTCACCACTAAATATATACTCTGCTGACTTGTAGTTACTGTACCGACAGTATTTTTTGATGCATCCAGCAGTAATTAGACGTTGGAAATTCTGAGCCTTTTAAGAATGTAATCCTCTTATGATTTTCATTACTTTGATATTGTCCATACACAGTAAGCAACAGAGGACAGACACTTCATATTTTAGCTGAATGTTCTCCGAGCCATGTGAATAAATGATTCTCTTTAAAGGACCTGCCACTATTAATTAAACAAAAAGAAAAATATGTCTGCTCAAAACCTTTTGACCTTTGGAGTGCTATTGGGAATGCAGTTCCAGAAGTGTTCCCTTTTTGGTCACTGCAAGGCAAGTGGAAGTCAGTGTGGGCGATAGCCTGCCTCTGTGGTATCTGCAGGTATTTCTAATATGTTACAACAATATTGGTGCATTACAAAGTGAACAGATGTGTCAAGAATAATGGTCTGCTGAAACCACTACATACCCAGTTAACACTGTTCTACTTTTTCAACCGTGGCCGTGGCAAACAAATTGCATGCAATGCTGGTCCTGGAAAACAATCATGTGAAACCTAATTTTACCACAATCTGATGATCATCACACACCACATGCAGTGCCAGAGCAGGGAAAGCCACTGTTAAATCATGGGGGTCACAGTTTTGTGCGGGCTTGGGGCGAATTCTGACAAATTGGGTTCACGCTAAACCCAAGGACATAATTAATGGAAATCAGAGAGTCAAAGGTCACCTGAAATCAGTCACCTGCAAGACCTCACATGCGTGGTACAAGTATATTGAGCTGCAAAAGTGCCAAACAAGGATAAGTCAGAGTTGGTTCAAATAAAATTTTCTTTACTGTGTCCCCAGTTATGAATGAACAGGAAGTGCTCTACATTACTTCCTGTTCATTCATGATTGTTGACATGGTAACTCATACTATATCCACAGATAATGAATGGACAGGAGCACTCAGTGTAGAGGCTTTCTTCTTCATTCTTAACAGGGGCTGCAGAATACGTTTAGACCCCCTAATACTTCCCCAAACAGTAAAGTTTAAAAAAATGATTTTAGAAAAAAAAAGTGATTTTCGGTTTTGGTTTCTGTCTAAAAATTCCATTTTGGTGCATCTCTCTATTCAAAAGACTACCTTTACAATAGGGTTTCCTTTTCCCCTAAACTGCAAGGGAATATGCTCATTTTCACCTAGGGTACCAGTAAAAAGCACTTTCACCTACCTCATCTGCTCTTCCCTTCAACATTTTGTTGTCCTCGCGTACAATGCAGAGCTACTGGTCCTGCATTGTATGTGATGATATCAGAGCTGCGAATGCCGGAGAGAGTGCAAAAGAGATGTGACTTTGGGAGACTGGTCACATGGAGAAGAGGGTCCTAAAGGAGTGAGCAATAGGGCAAATAAAAGTGCTTTTTACTCATACCCTAGGCAAACACGAGCATTTATTCTTGCAGCTCAGAGGGAGCCCCATTGCAAGGGAACTTTTGATTTACCCAAGTTAAGCTTTAACACATGATTCCCATGATGAGGGAAAGGTTGGACTCTATGGTGCAGCATCCAGAAGTGATAGCCATACTAACTGGATCTTTTATTTGGCCAGCATCTAGGAAGGGCAAGGTAGCACTGATTAAGGTCAGTCTATTAGCATTGGGTGATTAAAGGATTTGAAAGCCTATATATTTTTTTTAATGTCAAAAGGTTCTGTAATAGGTCTGGTTACTTTTGAAGGCAGCTCTATTTGTTATATTCACACAGACCAAAATAGCAAAGGAACCAGGCTCAGCAATGACTGTGTCATCGCTGAGCCAGCATCTTAGTTTTGGGCATAGATGATGACCATGGTTGATACCTAAATAAAGATGGCACTGGCCTTCTGAGAAGAAAAGACGATAAAGGCTTTGTTAGGGGGAGTACTGTGCCCTCAGGGATGTAATGCATACTAAGTTTTACATTTATACTATGCTTAGATGCATGCACTTACCATGAAAATGTATCTATGTTGGATCCTCCTTAAATGTATTTTAAATACATATTTTGTAATAAGAGTATCTGAATTGTTTTATTTAGCTTCCTGTAGTCCCATGCACAGCAGCAGATGGAGGGACAGCAGTGAGAGCCTATTAGCTCTACAGTATTGCAGAGTACTGTCTTGTGTAACTGGGAGACTGCTGCCCGGAAGAGAGTGGACAGTCATGACACCAATCAATGCAGTGATGTTACTTTATTGTTCAATCAGCTGGCTAAAGTCACATCTGTGACAGAACTTTACTGTACTGATCTCAGTGAAAAATGTAAGATCACTAGACTGGCTATTCTGACTGGCAGGAGTGCTTCTATTACAAAACTTGCCAATACCTTTGGCAGGTAAGACGTGTCACATGTATACATTAAAACTGTATTTAGCTCCAAAGATCCTATATGTTTTATGACATACCCCTTAAGAACTGTGAAATTTTAGGCGCTATTAAGATTTTCCTTTGGGGTAAAGGCAGACACAAACTTAATTGGGGGGTGTGGTACGATGTTCGTTGACTGGTGGAGGATTGTTTCCCATTTTAAAATTATACTATGTCGCTTCACATCTGTCTCACCTGTTTCATTGGGCCACATCTGAGGCACTGCGGGTTTGCCACCTCCTGCCCATTTCGGACAATAGTCAGTCCTTGGAACCCCTCTACTCAATATCTTGAAGTTTGGGGGTTTCTCATCCAAACCTTCTCCAGATCACTTCCTATCACAATGTCTTAGATTGTGGGACATTGCACTTACCCGAATTAAGCTTTCTCCGTTCAACAATCATACGCCTATTTGAAAAAATACAGTTTAATACTATACCCAATCCATAGGTCTGGTCTAGTCTCAGTGGGAACTGTCTGGGACACCTTTTTAGAGATGTGGCAATACGATCCTTTTCAACTTACAAGAGAAATCTGATTTACCCAATCATATGCTTTTATTTGCAATTGTGCCATGCCACTCTGATTCGCCTTTCTTCTCTTCCATCTGTACACTTGGACAACCCTCTTTTTGATTCCCTAACTGCTCCTCTAAACCCGTTTCTTTCTTTTACAGCATACTTCAACCCCCTAGCAATATTCGAGCTGCCCTAGCGGAAAAAATCAGCTTGGGAGTCGGATGTAGGTAGTTTAACCGAAGAGTATTGGGAACTGGCTCTGCTGAGCCATAAGCTGGTTTCCTTGCGTTATTCTGACAAACTTGCACATTTCTATATTCTACAGCATTCTTACCTTACCCCTATCCTATTATCCAAAATTAAACCTGATTATAATCCACTCTGTGTCAGAATGCTGTGGGATCCTTTTACCACATGATCTGGTCATGCCCTGTTATGCTGGATTACAGCGACAAGTTGTTACATTTCTTCATGACGAAATGGGTTCACCAGTGGCCCTAGACCCTAAGTTATGCCTTTTAGGTATACTCTGTGCTACTGACCCTGACAAATACGCCACTATCTTTATCCAAGAAACTCTGTCTCTGTGGCCAGAAAAATGATAGCCAGATCATGGATCCAGGTGCTACTACACCCTATAGAACAATGGAAGTAAGCGCTGAACACCTCTCTTCCCTTTTTAAATGTTTAATTTATAAGCACCATGCTTGTAAAAACAAATTCCACTAAATATGGGATCGCTGCACTGGACGAATAGGTATGAAATGAAAGCTAGAAATCGTGACACACTCTCTTCCCGTCCCGTCCCCCCTCCCCTTTTTTTTTTTTTAATTCAGCTTGGTGAAACCTATTGGATAGGCTAATTGTGACTCCTACTGGATGTATGATACTCTGTAGCAGCTTCTCTCACTTTGTTCCATTTGCCCGTATCTATCTGTCTGCTGACATTGAACCTCAATTGTCTGTTTCTCGTTATTCAATAAAATATTTTGTAATTTAAAACTGTAATTAGCAGTTTATCTAGAGTTCTATGCGATATTTCATAGATCATATATTCAGTGGTGTCCATTTTGCATAGAACTGAAGCTAAATCTTTTTTTTAAGTTTTGGATAGTGTAAGGGAAAATTATAACTCCTGTCAGCTTTTTTGTTTTGCTGTCTGTGTCCCATTGGTGAGATTTCTGTCACTTCCTGCCTGATAGCCACAACAGGACGTAAGAGAATATCTCTGGTGGTCAGCAGGGTCACCAAAGCTAGTGTCCCCATTGGAAGATTTCCCATCTATTCCTGTTCTGATGACAACCCAATACCCAAACAGCCAATCATAATTCCAATTGCAGTAGGCAGTAGACACAGTGATTTAAAACACATTGATTTAATTTGTGCTTTAGGTTACTGCTTTTAAGTTTTGAAGCAAAGTCTTCCATTTATTATAAAGACATATGCAGTTGTGCAGGATTTGCAAGATCTTCTCCCTTAAATATAATATGCCTTTAGAATTGTGAATCGCCCAGAACTGTGGTTTTTCCAGTCACTAATTAGCATGTCTGTTCTTTCCATGACATCACTGCTTAAACAGTGTGACCCCCCATAAGAAATCTCTGGCTTTTTTTTTTATTATTAGTAAGCAGTCTGAAAAGATTCAGTTACTTTCCACTATTTGCTCTAGAAATTAATGTATTTACTGCAAACAAAAAGAAAATCAATAGAAGAGCTAGGAATGTAGGAAACACCAGCTTGTTTTTCATACTGGAGTTGCAATGAGCTGCTTTTGATATGTATTACCACAGAGGTACTTTTAAATGGTTTAATGTTTTTAAAGTGACACTAAACTCAGGCGTTAAATCTTTAAAAATGCATTCAAGTACCTTTAACTATTAACAAAAATGTATCTTATCTGTCCATTACTCAGCTGTAGATTCTCTGACACTGTCCTTCCTTATTTGTGTATCACTCGGTTGTATATCCTCAAATAATAATAATGAATAGGTGCTGACACTGTCCTTCCTTCTGGAGGGTGGCTACTTTTTTTGTTCCCCATGGTCCCTGTGTGTGTTGTAAAGTAGTCACCGCTCCAAGCTCACTCCTGTGATGGACTACAATCTCAATACAAAACGGTAACTTACAAAACAAAATTGGTAAGCTAAACATGAGATTGTAGTCCATCGTGGGAGCGAGCTTGGCGCAGTGGCTACTTTACAACACACACAGGGACCATGAGGAACAAAAGTAGTCACTCTCCAGAAGCATGGACAATGTCAGCACCAATTCAGAGATGATTTGAGGATCTACAGCCGAGTGATACACAATTAATTTACATTTCTGTTAATAGTTAAGGCACTTGAATGCATTTTTAAAGATTTAACTCCTGGGTTTAGTGTCACTTAAAGTGAACCCGCTGGCCATTTTACACATCTAAAATAAAACTTCAGTCAAAAAGGTGCTTGCTGTTACCTTTATTGATCATAAACGCCTTCCTCTTTAGTTTACTATGTAAAGGTGGGTACACACGGAGTGAATTTAAGCTTATTCAGCAGGAATCAGTCGAAATTCAATCTGCTGGTGACCCTATCCTCTCGATCATTAGATTGACTTTTGCTGAAGGAATATGTTAGTAGATTGTCGGCAGAACAGTGCTTGCAGCCAATCACCTGCAAACACCATTTGGTTATTTTGACAGTGGCTGGCACCACTGTCATAATACAATGTACACAGCGGGAGATTTGTTCATCCATGCTGTTTAGTGTGGATGGCGGAATCTGTCATATTTTTTTTCCTACATTCCATTGGCAGAAGGAAAAAAAAATGTGTATACTCAGTTTAACTAGGAGCATGACTTGTGGGTTATGCTCTGCAGACCCTGCAGTAAAAAGCAACATCTGCCTAATAAGATCCCTCCTCATTGTAACTAACTTTAGAATCAATGTAAGGAAACAGACAACTGTAGGAATTTTTTTTTTAAATGTTAACACTTGTAAGTGGGATCGGATCGCTGAGCCTCACGAATTCCCCTGTGTGATCAGCTGCAGGTGGGAGGCGCTGTACAGTACAATGACGGCTGCCACTGTCTGGAGATGTTTGCATCCTGTTCCCATCTAATCGTATAGGAAGGAATTTGTGAGACTCCGTGATTCGGCCCCATTGGCAAATGTTAATGTGGTCCTATATACTTACCCTGCCTCCACTTACCTACTGAAGGGAGTGATGCCAAGCTCTGTTCAATAACAGCCGGAGGAATCCCGAGTACCCAAAATCACGTGAGACGGCACCTCGGCACCATACAGGATTGTCTTCTCATGAGTTTTCTGGTCCTCAGCTTCTCCCAGGGTAGGCAACTTTCCCTGCCCCTTCTTGACTCTTGCACATATTTATAGTGATGGAGCCTGATAATGCCTCCCACCTCCTTTGGTCCAACACCACCAGAGCATTCCCTGTCAGAACAGCCTAGGATATGGCCATAAGGGCAGGGTTTTGAAGGCTTTCAGCAGTTTTTCATTTTATTGCCAGCAGAAAGTTGGGAATTTACGTGATACTCTTTATTGGCTAACCTAATTTAATTCACAACGAAACAATGGACATTATAACATTGTTTGTTTGCTTATGACAGCTTTGTTCGAAGTGGCGAGTCTATCACAGCAACTATTGGACTAATGTCTTTATTCAACCTCAAATACTATGTAACCATGTAACGCAGCGGCTATTTAGTTGACAATTCCATGTTGGTCGACACGAGGCTATTCTTAGTCGCAACACAGTCCTCGGGTTGGTTGAACATTTCATAACAACCGGAAACATTATGAACAAGAAACCACCAGTCCCCACCCACACTGCAAGGACGCCGGAAAACATTGCAAGGGTGAGAGAGGCACTGGTTAAGAGCCCGGGACTGTCTGCTCGAAGACATGCAAGTGAGTTAGGGTTGAGTCGTGAATCAGTGAGAACCATTTTACAGAGAGATTTAAGATTCCATCCATACAAAATGCAGGTTTTTCAACCACTCAATGTGAGCGATTACGAGGAACGAAAAGACTTTGCTGTGCGAATGCACATGATCTTGGTTCTCACTGATTCATGACTCAACCCTAACTCGCATGTCTTCGAGCAGACCGTCCCGGGCTCCTAACCAGTGCCTCTCACCCGTGCAATGTTTTCCGGCATCCTTGCAGTGCAGGCGGGGCCTGGTGGCTTCTTGTTCATAATGTTTCCAGTTGTTCTGAAATGTTCAACAAACCTGAGGACCGTTTTGCGACTGGGAACGGCTCCATTTCAACCAACATTGAACATTTATTTCAACATTGAATTCTCGACGAAATAGCCGCTGTGTTGCTGTGATAGACTCACCACTCTCCAATAATCACCATTTACCGTGTACTACCTGTTCTAAAAACGTCCGACTCCCGTCGGTCACCCTGTACATAGTGACATTTTAAAAAAACGTAACAAAGGGACCTAAGGAATCCTTAATAACTTAAGTTAGCCAATAAAGAGTATCACTTAAGCTTCAGACTTTCTGCAGTAATCAAGACTCTATTAGCAGAACATAACATGCAGTGATAGTCTGTTTAAATTGCACTCTGCACTGCCTTATGAATAGCCCATTATATGTACTTTGTCATATTTTGTCACATAATGTACATATTGCACTGCTCTGTGTAACATCTTTGTGGATGGTTGCAAGGGGTCAGTAAGTGAAACTCTGAGCGCACGCAGTGCTTGTCATCAGTTTGGGAGGAATGACCTGTTTAAATTTTCCAGTGATGCACAAGTATGAGAACAATGTGGTTTTGGGCTTATTCAAAGTATGTCTTTCCGCTCCCTTTGTTTTTATATGGACACACAGACTCCCGTGGAGCCATGTGCTTCATTATTTTAGTGCTTTGGGGGCATGAGAGAAGATGGACTTGCAAGCTAAGTGTAGATTTACTGTGTTTTAATGGTTTTCTGTAGTAAGTCATATCCCACTAACATTGTTACCACAAAGTATACACCATTGTTAACAGGGAAGTGTCCATTTTAAAAATCTTTGTTTTCCAGCTAAATGGATTTGTGGCACAATTTGAGAAATTCTTACAGAAGAAAGAAAATGCCGTAGCTGATTTTATTGTTTTAGCCTCCTAAAGATCTAGATTCTTTCTAGGTGCAAGCAGTGAATTTTGTTAAACTTAAACTACTCATAGACTGATACCTTATTACTTCTGATAACTGCAATTCAACAGGTTTGGACATGTCTATGAGGTACACACAACAAGCATATGCCAGAGCTGTGCACTAAGAAAAGGGTTATCTCTTGGGTTGGCATTTTTTGGTAGCCTGGTAGCCTGATAGCCTATTGTTCCCACAGGTAAGAGAGATCTTATGGGTGTCTGGTATTCACAGAATACTAGCAAGCGATGAATGTTGATGTTAATGGATGTGTCGAATGAAGACATGATTGCCCAGCAGTTCTTTTTTCCTTAGGGCTAGTTCACACCAAGCGCGTTCCAGGAGCAGAGCAGTTACAGAACGGATCAAATTCATTTGTTGTGAACAAGCCCTTCTTTTTTTATTTTTTTTATTAGATTTTTCATGTGAACAAGCCCTTAAAGGCTTGCCGCCATTTTACAAATGTGTTGCACTTATAGGTTCCTTTGCTTTCACTCTTCTGTCCAGTTCATCCTAAACCAGCTCGATGGGGTTTAAGTCTGGAGACTGTGCTGGCCATTCCATGATTTGAAGCCTACTGTTCTTTTCTTTTAAGGTAGTTCTGACACCCTGGAGGTATGTTTTGGGTTATTATCTTGCTATAGGATGAACCCCTGACCAACTGGATGTACACCAGAGGGTATTGCATGGCACCAAATGCTGTGGTGTAAGGTTTGGTTCAGGGTGCCGCTCAATGTCCAAGTCTCCAGCTCTGGATGCAGCAAAAGAGTTTGCAGACCATCACGCTTCCTCTTCCATGTTTCACAGTTGGTGTCGCACACAGAGAAACCATCCTTTTGCCTACTTGATGGAGTACAAAAACCCTGCGTAATGAGCTGAAGATCTCAAATTGTGAATTATCAGTCCATAAGGCCCAGGCAAGCCTCTTTTTCTTATTTTTCCATCTTAGCGATGGCTTTCGTACTGCCACTCGTCAAACCTACAGCTCAAAGTCTTCTCTTCACAGTTGAAACTAAGAATTGCTTACTTTGATCAATGTTACGCTCTGCTTGAAACTTCACTTCTGATTCTATTGTGTCTTTTTGGTCTGCCAGACCTCTTCCTGTCAGAGTTTTCTCCAGTTTCCAAGTGTTCTCCAGTTTACCTACATTGCTGCAGAATAAATGTTATCCCACTACTACTTCCCCCAAAAAGGCTTTTTAATATATCAGTGAAATGTAATATTTTTTTTTCAGTTTTTGTAACCTAAACTTTTTTTCCCCCCATCTCTGGCAGCTTACCTTTGTACCATTTCAGGTTATTCACTGGACTTGAACTGCTTACATTTCAATAATAACTGGAAATATGAGGGTGTTCTAAAACCTTTGACCGGTAGTGTACATTAGAGATATGTGGTATGAGGGGTGTGTTAGGTACTGTATAAAAATGATACCTGTATGATATTGTCTGCTAGAACTGGAGTTCTTTATTGCAGCGTTTTTCAACCACTGTGCCGCGGCACACTAGTGTGCCGTGAGATATTGTCTGGTGTGCCGCGGCTTTGGCTCACAAATAGACCAATCATACCGGTGCGAGAGCAGGGGACGCGGGTCGGCAATGGAGCCGCGACGAGAGCTGGGAGCGTGGAGCAGCCGCGATGACATAGCTGGGGCCGTGGAGCGGCGGTGACCGGGTATAGAGCGGTGATGCAGCCGCGTGACAGAGCAGGGGGGCGTGGAGTAGTGACGGCGTGGAGAAAAGATGAAGCCGTGACAGAGCCGGAGGGGTGGAGCGATGAAAGGTTCTGTCACGTCTCCAGCTCGGGGGGAGGAGCCGGTGACGTGACAGGAGCTCTGAGCCGTTACAGAGCCGGAGCATTGATAGAGGCAATTCTGCCAGCATCCCTCAGAGGACCCCCCTTTCTGCAGGTCTTGTCACGCTCCTAGCAACTGGGAAGGTGAGGGGGTTCTTTTCCATGACACACCAGCAGTGTGCACTTGACTAGTGTAAAGAAAAAGAAAAAAAGTGGGGCTTTAATGGTGCCAAAAGACAATTCTGAATAAAAATGTCTTTTTATTTGAGATATGTATACACTTTACACTTTCAACCCAGGGGTGTGGTGCTTAAATACTCAGGCCTTGGCCAGCACTTAAATGTATGAAGAGTGTGCACTAAAGTTTAATTTTTTTAACATTTTCTAATGGTGGTGTGCCTCGTGAATTTTTTCATGAAAAAAGTGTGCCTTTGCACAAAAAAGGTTGAAAAACACTGCTTTATTGCATGCAGTGGTACCTTATTGCTACAGCACTTAAACATGTCTCTTGCAACACATTTGCTTAGTAACTGTCTGCATACTTGCTCACTGAGCATATGTGGATGCTTTCAAAATAGATTATGAATACTTTGTACATTAGATATAAATATCTTACAGTGACTGATGACTACAAAATATGTGTATGTTCTTAAACATCTCTGAGAATTCAGGCAAAGGAAAAGTTGATGCCATGTTCTTCAGTGAAATACCAGGCTAGAACAGTTGGGAGGGCAGACAGTGCATCCTATTAGTAACTTTGTTTTCTTTAAAAAAAATGTTTGTAACTTCAGTGGACCTATTTCTAATCTCAGTTGTGTGGCCCTCACCTGCCATAGTCTACTAGTGGAATAATAGGAAGTGGACAATGTGTTGGAAAGTATCTTCTGCATATTTATCATGATTAAGTGTAAGGTGAGTTATACAAATATAAAAATACCAGACCTGAATGATGTGTATACCTGTAAAGGTAAGCGTAGTGTATTTTGCGTCTACGTTTTTCTTCTCCGGTTTGGCTGAAAGTTTTTTTTTTTTTTAAGGGCTACATTTGTGCTTTCTTGCTGTTATTTATATCTATGATGGCATTTCATTGAAACATTTGATATTCTTCCTGTGTCTTTCTATATGTTAGACAGTGCAGTTGTCATCTTTCCTAAATGACTGCTGAGATTAAATTAATGAAATGATAAAGACACCTGTATATTGTATTTTATTGTAGTCACAGAATTCTTAAGGATCTCAGCTAAGGCCTTCACTGATGTAAGAGGAGCAGTGACGCACCATCACTGTATAGCACTGCTAAACATAATGCAGAGCCCGTCTTAGTAAAACAATCTATTACTCACCATTTTCATGTGTAATTAAAAGTGTATGTAAAAAGGTTTATAACTATATATAGAAAAATCATTTAAAACAAAGTAATCTAACGACCACATATAAAAATTTTAAAAGCCTATCATTTCTTTTTAAAGCCAAGTAGTCAACAGTTGGCATATAAAATTGACAATTTGACACATCAGTAAAGTAATGGTGTGTGTTGTCATAGGTAATCTCCATGTTAACATGATTTATTTGTGCAATAATAACTGGGTCGATTACTAATTAGATAAATGAGAAAGGCTGTCTGCAGATTATTATCTCCCTACATTATGATGGCAGCACACAGATGGACGGAAAGCATTGATAATGTGACGGGGATGTTATTGTAAGCTCCTCTCTCCCACAGTGCCTGCTTCACTTATTCTATTGGAACTTTTGATGTGATTTTTATTTTTTTCAAGTACTTTACAAAGCAGCCACAGTTATTTTAGTTCTTTCTCACTTCTAAGAAGTAGAGCAAATGCCCTTTTATTAAATGGTCCTGAATGTAAAGTTTCTTTAGTTGTTCTCTCATGAGCAATCAGACTCCTTGCACAAATTTTGTTTCAACCAACACTGACTTCTGTGCTGTAAATGTGGGAAAACTCTTTATCTCATGTATCAAACCATGGTACATCGAAGTTATTTATTGAATAGTGGTTAATGATCTAACTAATTGTTTTCAATGATTCATGCATGCATTCTGTGCTTGAGAGACTTTGAAACCTAACTGCATCCATTTTTGTTCTAGTTTTGAATAAAATGGTGAACAGTGAAAATATTTGTCAGGTTTTTATTTTGGTCTCTGAACCTATTGGGAGATGTTCCCTCTCTTTCTTGTCCCTGTAACCCCTGTACATCAAATAGGGGTTGCGGCTGTTGAAACAGTACAGTGTTGACGGCAATAAAACCATTGGCAGAAGTTCTAAGTTGACTCAGCTATTATTTTTGTCCGTATTTTGCTGTAGAGATTTCCCACCACATCCTGTCCTGACAGGAAGTGAGGGGAAACATCCATAACGGACAGCAGATAGCAAAAAAACCTGACAGAGGCTGTAAGCCTTTCCCTCACTATTTAAAATTAAATTTAAAAAACGCTGCAGCACGCTGGGTTTATGTCTGCACACCTAATGCAGATTCCCCGGATGTGATTCGTTTGTGACAGGGTCTCCAATCAGGTTTATGGCTGGGATGTTCATGTCAATTGATATCTATTGAGTCTAAGCTGCTGTTCAAGTTGTTCCGCTGTTCTAAGAATATTCTTGGCATCATCCTTGCTTCACAAGTCTTAATCTGTCCATTCTATGAAATGGCAATTTTTGTTGGCTTAATATATTATATTATGTTGGCCTGTAACAGCAGAGGAGACCCCACAGGTTGTCCTCTATCTCTTTGCTGTGCAATAGAAGCTCTAGCCGTCAGATTTAAATTAGGTGATTCTGGTGAAATAAACATGAACTGAATTAAAATAAGCAAGATGTCTCTGGAGATTTATAGTTTTATTTTCAGATGATTCTTTCAGAGGTGCAATCTACCTACTATAGAAATTTGGAAGCTATTCACCTATGCATTAACTAGCAAAAATCAATCGTGGTGCCAGTCTTTTGATTATTTCCCAGAAACGTATACCTTTTTATTGTTACACTTAAAGTGGACCTTTGAGCAAATATAAATTAATTTCTGTCATAATAGGCCCATCTGTCAGCACTTTTTAGATATATAACTTTACTTCTGCACTAAGGTAAGGCCCTGCTTTCAGTGCCGAAAAGCTAACAGCACAAATCTCCCTGCACCAAAAAACGAACGTATGCTTAATATGTCTAGTTCAGAGCATCTATAGCCATTTGTTTAATATGGATTATTTTAGATCTATGAAAATGCATAATTGATGACCTGTTGCCTATTCATCAATCAGAAATCTGAGTTTGGCAGTCAGCCAAAAAAGTACTTTCTTATGATGGTGTTACTGAAATGATTTAAGGGAATAATTCACAGTTCAATCAAATGCTAATCATCCCCAATACTAGTAGATCCAAATGGGTTTTCATTGCTATTCCACCTTACTAACAATAATGTCCTCTATTTTTCTACCCAAGCACGAGAACAGTATGACATTTCCCAGCTACATCATAGTTTAGATATTCAGCCATAGGGAAACAACAGTACGTTATCTTGATTATCTTTTAAAATCAGGTTACATATCCTCCCATTTACCCACCCAAATCGCTGTTCCAGCTAAACTGCCCTCTTGACATGGTTACAGCTGAAAAAGATATTTCTTCACGCTTTGTTCCTGGTTTATCAATTGTGGTGAAATGAAGTGAGCCTGAACCTGATTTATTAAAAGTATAATGTGAATGAAGAAAATCTTTGCAGATTTTCAAATAAGCAGCGGTGACGAGAGGAAGTTCTCGGTTGTGCTGCACATGATTGAGCATGTTGGGTGTTCACAGGTGTACTTTGGTTCACTTCACTGCACATTTCAATATATTGAACCTTTACGCTTTATTTAGAAAATGGATAAATACTCTTCAAGTTATTGATGTGTAACGGTGCATAGGCAGATCTGTGTGTACGGTTACATCTCAATAACCAGAAAGGTGATCACTAAAGTAGATCGTAATGCAATTGCTAAAATGTCATGAGTTTTCACACGTTGATGTCATTTCTAAAGTGGTTTTCAGTCTTTTAAAATGCACATACTTCATTTAGAAAAATCATACCTGGTGATCCTGCCATTAAGGTTCTTGTTCAGGCACTTCCTGTTTTGGGCAGACAACTGTCTCCCAGTTTTGCTCTCATGTTGACACCCTGTCACGTGCAGCCCTTATTGAGACTACAAGTGGCTGTCCCATCACACATTTCAAAGGCATGGTTCACCATTGTTCCTATGAGGAACCTGGCCCAGAGCAATGATATGCAGCATATGATGGACCAAGTGCATGTAGACAGGAAGTGGTTCAAATAGACTGAGGGAGATCAGCATGCCAAAAGTTAGGAGAAAAGTTGTATGTTGGGAAATACAATGCTTTAGCATCCCAAATGCCATCCAGTGAGGCCCCATTCACACCGGCAACTGCACACAAATTCTTCTATGAGACTCCTGTAATCTGCTATGGGAGGGAGGTTCTGTACAATACAATGACAGCTGCCAGTGTCTGCAGATGTTCACGGCCGGTTCCCATGTATTTGCACAGCCTGCAAACAATTGCACCTGGACGCTACAGTCTGCATCCAGGTTCTCTTGTCTGCGGGTGATTCAAGGCTGTGTGAATGCTTGCGAACACTGTGTGTGATGCCAGCTGTCATTGTATTTTACAGCGCCTTCTGCCCGCAGGAGATCTCTTGAGTCTCAAGCTAATTGGCCCTGTTTGCAGATGTGAATGGGGCCTTAAGATTTCGATCTAGTTCAAGAAAATGAGTAAGAGACCCCCTCCCCCAAAAAATGTTTTTATATTTTTGTTTGTTGCAACACAACAGCCAGTCCAGATCTACATTATTAGAATACTTAGGGGTTTATTTATAAATATTTTAACCCGATTCAAACAACTTACACCCAAGTACCACACATTTTTAAACTGGATTTGGATGGGAAAATGTCTGAATCCTGGGTGAAAGTTGTTTAAATATTGTGGGAAGCATTTTCAAATAGACCCCTTGAAGTAAAATGTGAACCTACATATGTGGTTTTTCTTTAGATTCCCTTCTTAAATAGCATACACTTAGATAGGGCTGCAACAACTAATCGATTTAAATCAATAATAATCGATTGAGAATAGTTGGCAACTATCTTCGATGAGAGAGAGATTGATTGATTTTTCACCCTGTGAATGTTGTTTCTGTGCAAATACAAATGTTCTTAGCATGTTTTTCTTTTTGGATTCCGAATGTATTTGGAAAATTCCACATTATGGACACTAGATGGAGCTGAGGAGCACAGGAAATAAATACTACTGTCCTGTGCTCCTCAGCTCTACCCAGTGGCCATAATGTGCTTTTTCCAAATGTTGCATTCGATCGAATAAGAAAACGTGTGCGAACATTTGTTTTTGCCTCTATTCATACAGAACGAACATTCACAGAGATTTGCGGGGTGAATGGCTCTGTGAATTGTTTATAAATAGACCTCTTGCAGACTAGCACAGCCTTTTTGCTATATTCATTGTATTCATCTTTTGCTGTAATTGATGGGCTTTGTGACGGGGCCATTTGTTTTCTTGGTTGATGGAAGCTTTGTTCCCACAGAATGTTACCTCTATATGCATTCGTATGCTCTGCAAACTTTGTTGTTTATATGTAAACTGACTGTGTATGTCCTGTTATGTATTGCACAGTCATAGCATATAAATGATTATATACTGATAAGATAAATACAGCAAATTAGAAAAAAAATCTGCCCGGCATTGAGCTATTGTGAGTGCACAGGAAACCCGCATTAGTTCTCACTTTTCCAGACGTTTGGATTTCTAGCTGAGTCAGTTGAAGTTGCTTTGTGTTGTTGTTGTGCAGGCTTGCTCTGGTTAGTCATAGGAAGGGGAAGTGTGTTTCTTGGACATTATCTTACAGAGGTGCTGCCACATGCTTTTGCTTGGCTGCCTCTCTCACGTTGCCTTCACTCAGCGTCTGGATTAGTCCGGGCGGAGTTATTTAATATCACACATGATTTAACAAATGTTCTACCAAAGCTCAGTCTGCTGAGGACTCCCTCTGGATTCACGGTTAACCTGTTCACTTCTGCCAGGCTTTGTGCAATGTTGTCTAGACAGGGCTATGGAAAAAGTCATCAGCGATCACTGTAAGGGAGTACACATACATATATTGCTAGCGGCAAAGAGGATCTGTCACATTTTCAATTTTCATAGTTGGGCGTAAGTTATACAATTTTTTTTATTCTTGTACCTCGTTTGCCAAACAATGCTGTTTGCCATAGAAACAGATGGCCAGACTCTTGGCTTTGAGTTTTGGAGACTTCCTACACAACTCTATTCAACATTAACCCTTCCTGGTCTTTTTGCAAAGCCTTCTTCTCCACTCCTCCCTTGCCTCAGATCATTTTAGCTAGTTGGTGTGTTGAAGGCTATTTTTATTTCATATTACACCCATATTTAGGCCAAACAAAATACACACTATAGCATGCATCAACACAAAATCAATGGTGTCACCAGAACAAAATGCAAGTGGCTTTCTTCCAATGGGGACACCTTTTCTAGTGGGATTTTCCCTCACTTTTTATAGGAAGTAAAGGGAAATCTGTCCAGCAGTATTTAGACAGGAATAAAAAAAAAAAAACACCCTACAAGGGGGTTTAATGTATTTTTCTACTCTGTCAAAAACAATGTTTGTCCTCAGATGTACTTTAATACAAAGTGACCTGCGCCCGCATGGTGCATATTAAATGAAATCCTTATTATTATTATTATTATTATTATTATTATTATTATACAGGATTTATATAGTGCCAACAGTTTGCGCAGTGCTTTGCAATATAAGGAAGACATTACAGTTACAAATACCTTACTAATGTAAAGAATAACTCTGTAGTCAACATACTGGTTTATGTCTGCTACTGTTATTCATAGTGTTTGTGTAGTATTGGGTCTATGTACACATTTTTATGCGCTATGTTTTTTTTTTCCCCCTACATTGCCATTGCTGTCTGTCCATAGAGTTGATGTTAGATTTATCTTTGTACATTACAGGAGGCATCATTATCTGTTAACCAAATCACAGTATGTGGTATGAGGATCCTGCAGAGAAGCATAGGATGATTGATAATTAGTGCTCATTATTTGATAATGCCACCAGCAGATAAATGTCACTAGTATTAAAATGAATATTTTACTGGGAAATTTTCCCTTTAGTTATAAATGACCTCCTATTATCATATCACTTTTTTTTTCTCGCCAGATTAACCTTTTTACTTGCAAGCGACAAAACCATACAAAATAGCAATATACTGTACATAGAAGAGGATTATGGACAACATGGTCAGGTTATTTACAGCAGATACTATATCATCCGAATTATATTTTTTTTTAAACCTGAACTAGAAAAATAAAAGCTGTATTTTCTCAATGCAATCATGGTGAAGATTAAAATTAAAATGCACCAGTCCAAACATGCTAGAAAAGCTATAAAGTGATTATTGTTAATATGAAGGATTTACACAGCGCCAATGTTTGTGCAGCGCTTTACCAAATTAAGGGAGACAGCACAGTTACAATACAATGTAAAGACAGCTAGAGTAGGAGGTAGCTGGAGAGATTTGGGTAGGGAGTTCAAGAGGATGGGAGACATTCTGGAGAAGTCCTGGAGGCGAGCATGGGAGGAGGTGAGTCTTGGGAAGAGTAAATAGGCAGTTTAGATGATATTTTAAGATGAGTTTGGTGCTGTAGCTCAAGACATAGTTGTAGATGACAATTATGTTGGTATTTTAGAATTTTTTTGTTGGGCAAGTGGAAGCCCATGAAATGAATGGCAGAGAGGGGCAGTGAACACTGAGTGGTTGGTAAGGAGTATGAGTCTGGCAGTGGGAAGGAGGTCTTGGGAGGAGCGAAGTGGATCGTTTGGGTGATACTTTCCTGGAGAACAAGCTGTTCTTAAATTTCCTTCAGTTATGGCTGTGAAGACGTGATCATCAGTTTATTGGTTATGTGTATATTGCTGTTGGGTTATGTTTAAGTATGTTATACTGTGTAACCTGTTTATCAAAAGAATGTCAGCACCACTCCCCTCTGTTAGCTCTCTTTGTACTCCCAGATAGCTCAGGACAATGACAATGACATTCTCCTGCGTCTGGCCGGGGCCCTGCTATGGCTCTCTGGAGCTCCTTAGCAGCTGGACTCCTTAGTAGCTGGTTGTGCAGTCAGAATCTCTAGGGAGGGCAGGGTGTATGTGATGGGATTATAATTTTATCTGATCATTTTGTGTATAAAAGGTTGCACAGTTGCTAAATAAATCGGAGTTTGTTTCACCCTACACCTGGTTCCTGCTAGTGACTGGGTGCTAAAGATCACTTGGTTGCAGCATCTCCTCAGCAAGGAAGAATACAGTAGCGGACATACTCGTCCTGAGTACTGGAGTCCGTCACAATGGCCATGTGTTTGATCTAGATATTGGTCACATGGTCTCTAGGGATGGGCTGAACACACCTGAGTTTGGTTCTAATTCGAACTTTAGAACATGGAAAAAGTTCTAACTCGAACTTGTAACTCAGTGTAAGCCTGTGGGACCAGAACTCGGAAAATCAAATGTCCCCATTTTGAAGGCTTATATGCAAGTTATTGGCCATAAAAAGGGCATTGGGAATTGGGTACTGCCCTGGGGGACATGTATAAATGAATAAACCACTTTTAAAGAATTACAGTTTTAAAGGAGCAGTGATTTTAACATTGCTTAAAGTGAAACAATAAGAATGAAAAATGCCTGGGGGGCTCCTTAAACTGCCTGAAAGTGGCACATCTAAAGTGACAATGTATAGAACCTGCTGCAGCAAAAATGACATTTATAAAGAAAAAAAAAAAACATTTCAATTGCCGGTAATTGGTTTTTCCTTTTTAATCTTGTAAACAACTGCTTGGGGCTGCGGCCTGTATGAAGAGGCCACATTTTAGGACACTCATAACAAGGTTAGAGATTTGTGGATAAATTATATTGCCTCTTTTGCAAACGTTGGATGAAAGTTACAACAGGTGCTTTCAAATTGGGCCTGTAGTGTTGGTGGTGACTTCACACCATAGGCCTTCAGTTATTCTTGACAAGTGCAGGATTGGACCCTGCTCTAAAAATTCAAATTATATTGACCTCTCACACGCATGTCTCCTTGTTGGCCTTTCAGACATGATGTGGGGCTTATTATAAAATTGTATTAGAGAATGTGTGATGGAAAATTGGTGCTTGGGTGCAATGCTATTGAATGTGATGTTTGGTGCACTATAAACTGTTGTACAATGGCTTATTATATATATATAAAACAAGATAAAAAATGTGAATACCTGTGACACGGAAGGGGGAACAGCAATGAGGCAACAAAAGAACCTGCTGCTGAAAAAAAAGTAAACATAATAAAAGAAAATTAAAGAAAAAAAAAATGGGAACACCGGTGACGCCACTGACGCACACAAAAAAAAGACAGCGAATATACAGCATAGAAAATAATACTAACAACACAGTTTTTCCAGAAAACCAAAATCCCTGGATAAATAGACTGTTATTTTTTGCATTTCAAGTAGGGATGCATGGATACTGATACTAGTATCGGTGCCGATACCGAGTATTTGTACTCTCCCAAATGCTCCGATACCCCTGATACCAGAACTTCTTCTGGTCTAAAGGGACCCCCCTCTGACTGGCAGTTCCACCAGGGAACATGGAACCGGCTTCCTGGCCGATCGGGAAGCCAGGCGGCGGGTTCCCGGCCAATCGGCATTGAGATGGCCAAACAGCATGGAGCCGGCTTCCAGGCCAATCAGGATTGGCCCGGAAAACCTGCTCCATGCTCCCAGAAGTACGTACAGAGAGCTAAATATCTGTACTCGATACCAAAAAAACGGTATTGGTGCATCCCTAATTTCAAATTATTATTTTCATTTTGGACTGGAGTATTCCTTTTAATATAAACCTGGTAAGACACTGTTTTTCTTCTGCTCCTACACTGAAATGAGCCTGAAAGACCCTTTCCTTAAACCCTTTTCCATAAACAGCAGTTGCAGCATTTGTTACTTATTGAAGGAATCAGTTCTGAATGCCTGTGAAAGTATTACTCAGTGTCTGAGAATACAGACAGCTGGCATTCCTCAGCAAATATGTATGTGTGTTTTATTTAAACGTTCAGATACTTTCATATAATTTTGTGCCGCAATAAACAGGCCTTAAATCTGTGATTTCTACGCATCTAAGACAGTGCAGAGAAAAGAGCAGTGCAATGACTGAAGTGCTTCAGTTGCCAAGTCTTACTAAAGCATCCTGCGGATATGGGTCTGAAGAGCAAGCAACTCTCATCAGTATCAGCTTAAGATGCTAGAAGGGGAGAAACAAATCACTTGTATGCAAATATGCTCAAATAGCTTTTAACAGATATCCCTGGAAATGTTCCCATTTTTCAAAGCCGACAAAAGTATATCATAAAAACCCAACTTTGCCTGCTAATGACTTTTCAATTAACTTGATTTTTAAGTTAGTGTATGTATAGTCAAAACATTTTTTTTTTTACTTTTGGATAGAGCAGGAAAAGGTTAAATCTTTATTTTTTGCTCTGTGCCCTATTGGGGGACTTCTCTTTATGTCCTGTCGACCAACAGAAAGTGACAGGAATTCTCTATAAAGTGAATGGAATTTCCCTCTTGGGCAGCTGTCACTGGAAAATTGATTTAATTGGGTTTGTTAAAATTTGATTACTTGCCTGGATCCTGCAATTTCTGAACATTCTAATTGGCAAAATTGCTCCATTTCTGTCAGATTGGATGGGGCCTCTCAGTGAACTTTTAAATCTTACCAAAGGTTTCTAGTTGGATTGGGCCATTCTAGGATATTTGGGTTCTTGGTTTTAGCTGTTTGTCTAGGGTCATTGGTCTGTTGGAAGGTGAATGTCCCCCCCAATCTTGACTCTCATGCACACCAAAACAAATTATTCTCTTGAACTCTCTTGTACTTGGCTCAAATGTTATTCCCTGTGCAAATATCCACTAACATGATGCTACTACCACGACTGTAAAGATGGTGTTCTCAGGGTGATAACCAGAGTTGGATTTCCACCACACATAGCACTTTGTGCCAAAAAGTTGGTCTCGCCAAGTACACCAACTATTCACCAACTGGTCTCACCAATTTCTCCTTCAGGTCCTCCTCTGCTGATTGACAGCAAGCAGTGGGCAGGTGCAATAGCCAGCCTGCTATTGACTACTGCATTTTAAAATAGCCGGATGGGAGCCAGCCGTAAGGGGGGGGCATGTAGGTGCAGTGGGGAAATGGGGAGGAGCAGCGAAAAGGAGCAGTGGGGACACGGGGAGGAGCAGCGAAAAGGAGCAGTGGGGACACGGGGAGGAGCAGCGAAAAGGATCAGTGGGGACACGGAGAGGAGCAGCGGAGGCAATGGGGGATTGCAGAGGCACAGCGGTCTCACCTTCCCGCTGGGTGCCAGCTGCAGACACAAACCGCAGCATGCAGGGGCTCCCAGCAGGGAGGAGAACGAGGAAGCAGAGCAGTAGTGGCGAGGGGCGGGAAAGTGAGTTTTGGAGCTCTCCGCACCACTGAGCACCGGCTGCAGGGGTCTGTGTCCCCTCCCATCTGCACTGGGAGCAGCAGAGATCAGAGGGGACACAGAGCCCATGAAACAACTAATCCATAATGAGAATTGTTGACTATGATTATCAATATCGATTTTCATTGATTAAGTTGATATTGCAGCCCTACCTCCCACTTAGCACTCTCAGTTCCATCAGTTTAAGGCAGAGATCTACCTGCACCACATGGAAAAGATCAAATCTCACCCAGATGCAGTGCCGTTTTTTTAAGAGATACCCTAGCATGGCTCCGTTAAAAAGTAAGGGAAGTTTGAAGAGTTCAGCAGTCGGTTATAGTAAGGAACACAGAGTGCAGGGAACAGAAGTAAGTAATGCAGAGTGAAGAGGTCAGTAGTATGTAACACACAGTGTTAACGTCAGTATTATGTAATGCACAGTGCAGAGGTCACTAGTACGTAATAACAGTGGTTATAGAGGTCAGGAGTAACTTGGCACACCTACTTCCCCCACCCAGTCAAAAATCCCCCTTTCTAGTACAAATATATACCCTCTAATATAAAATAATCCACAGCAAAAATTCCCCACTGCCTCTGTAACAGCACATACATATTACAGCTCAAATATGTATTAACAGACTGCTACAACAGAAAACATTTTATGCAGCAAAAAACAACTGTACAGAAGCAATCTCAGAAGACTGGCGACACTGCTATGGTGTGCCTGCAGCTAAACACCTGAGCACTGCACAAAGCTTGCTGGGGTCCTTTTAGGGATATAACAGCCTTACACCATAGTGTGTCAGAGATGAGAGGCACCATCTATATACCTGTGCCTGAATTTTATCACCTTCAATAACTATGGTAACCAATGGGAATCCCTACCCAGCCACACTTCATAATACACAGTAGTCCCTTACAACTGATGATGCTACTATACAGCATAGTAAATGTATCATAACTTGTACTGGCAAGTTTAAATACATAGGACTGAGAACAAAGTGTCCTATAACAATTTCCTGATAATTATTATAACTTGTCCAGTGTTCAAGTACATTGTCCTGAAACAAGTGGCGTGTTTGTTCCTCGTTGTAGTGCAGAATTTTGGCGAAGATCCCAAAATGTCCACATTGTCATTTTCTCTTTTTTTGCATGAGAAGTCTTCCAAATTGTATGTGCTTCCAAATACAGACTACTTTGAGTATTATCAATGCCCTGTGTGGAATATATTGGTCATGCATTCTTTTCATAAAGGACACTTCTTTGTAAGCAGTTGTATGACATTATCTAAGTGTTTAAAAAAAAAAAAAAAAGGACGAGCTCCCTGCCTGTGCCTCCGTTTGCTATATTTAACAGAATGACTGGTATTTTTTTTTTGCTTGGAGAATTTGTATTGCGCTAGTCCTTAGGGCATAAATAATTGTCTTTTATATTAAGAGCATAAACACAATGTTTTCACCAGATGGTATTCACGTTTTTTTTTATCCTAAACTTGTATTGCCAGTATTTTTTAGTTCTTGTTCCCTTCTTTAACATGATCTCTTAGTTTGTGTGCTACATCATGTAGAATTTTTCGCCATTTGTTGGGCGGTTGTATTTGTTCTTCAGCATGAGGCTTCCAACATTACATTTTAACGCAATTGTATCACACATGTTCTCCTCAGTTCTCATTCTACCTTAATATCCAGAGTAAGACGTTTGCAATGCTGAGGTGAGGAAGGCTGTCATTTCCCTGCATCAGGAGATGGTAATCCAAGAATTGAGCTCTGGGGCACATGGCGCATCACATCAGTGCCACCATGGCAGCCTGTTCAGGTTGGAGAGTATTTTCTCCAGAAAGGTGCACATACATAGGAATTCTTTTTTAAGTGCAAGTGGCGGACAGGTCTGGACATCTTTATAATATCAGTAAAAATTTTTGCTTTTATTTCAAAATATGTTTGGTTAAGGAAAAGAGAATTTGCACGACCAAAAACTTGTAAAGGAATCCATGCAAGTTGCAGCTACTGTAGAATGTGGTAGGATTGACAGAGCCTTGCGAAAATGGTTATCTTCGGTAAAATGTGTTTATTAATATTTCCACAATACAATACGTGTCTTGATTTAAGGGGGAGTCTGTCATGAGAGAAACATTAACAATGCTAGCTGTCTCTCTGTCATGCTGACCCTCTGCCTTCATTACTTTGCATCACTGACCTGGAAGGAGTATGCAGATAATTACTTTTACCCCGACTTTTCTGATGTACATCTGACTTGTTTCCTAGTCAGTGGCTATTCATTGAATCAAGTGGGTCAGCAGCAAACTAGCAACTAGCATTTTTTTTTTTACAGGCAACTAGCATTTTTAAAATGAGATCAGCCAGCTATTTCTGTCATGACAGATTCACTTTTAAGCCCAAGTAAATGTTTTCTTTAAACCCACAAATATATTCTGGGTGCATCAAAACAAAAGGTGTGCAAAGTCTTATTGTTCATTTCCCTTTAGAAAGCTATGAGTAGAAATGCCTGTCCCCTGCAGAGAAAGCATGTTGCCTTGCTCTCTGTGTGGAGCTGTCTTACTGTACAGGACAGACTCACTCTTTTCTAAGGCTGGGCACACACCTTACAACCATCGCAAGACAAGATGGTTGTAAGGTAATAAAAAAACTTACGATCTGCCTATGTTGGACAGGCAGATCGTACTTGCGATGATCGCAAGCCGCGCCCCCCTGAGGGGCGGGCTTCCGATGACCGCAATGCTGAACACCGGCCCGTCCGGCTTTTATCTTACGAACATGCTACACACCCGCCGAACATTGTGCGATTCTCAGCGGGTTTTCGAACATGTTCGTAAGTTAAAAGTTGTGCAACCTAACGGTAGTAGAGGTCGCACGGCTTCCACACACCTTACGATAATCGTACGATTGCGGAATTTCCCGCGATTATCGTACGATTATCGTAAGGTGTGTGGGCACCCTAAGCCAGAATGTGGAGCTTGCTAAGGAGTGTGTTGGACCTCTGCAGAGAGACCACTGCTTACACATAGAACAGTTCCCTGTAAATCCCAGCAAGGTACAGGCTTTTCTACTCTGCTCTGGCTGCTTTCTGAAGGAAACAAACTGCAAAACTTTAAACACCCTTTTATTGCATCAGTAATATATTTAGTGGATTTAATTGAAAAGTTCAATTGGACTTTAAGAGCTCATTCGCCAAGCTACAATTTCCTGTTTTATAGCAAAAGGAAGACGCAGTTTAAATTTGCATTGCATAGGAATGTTTAAGCCCAACTTAAGCCAAAACCTTTTATTTCAGTTTAATCCTGTGCCAGGTTCCTATTCCTGCAGTGGAGAAAGAATCCAGGGATGATCATGTGTTGCATTATATAGGCTGCTCACATGCCCAACATGTCATGGCCCGAAGGGGCCTTATGTGCAGTGTAAATCTGGAGGGGCAAAGTGTTATAAATAAATAAATGGGCAAAGAGTGTTTATTTGATTCTTGCAATCCTGGCCAATGTGTTTTAATTTATCCCCTTTTATCATCGTAGCCCTGACCAAGAATTCAAAACATGTTGGCTGGAATTGCAAAAATGTAATAAAGTATCTTAAAATTTGAAGAATCAGTCATCAATATATTTCTATATACTACCACAAAACCGAAATATATGGGGTATTTAAGGTGTCAATTCAAGAATGGAAGGAACTCAATTACAATAATAAAGAAGTAAATAAGACATATCATATATTTATTGAAAATAGTACAGTAAGACAAAGTTAAAACATATAGAAGTATTGCTCCAACTAAAGTGGGTACCAGCAACATCTCCCTACCCAGTATTAAATGCTTGTCCAAACATCAACAAGGTCACTCGCTTGGCACAGTGGCCATTCAGTGAACACCTAGTATTATCAATAAATACTAGGCATTCTCTGAGGGGTTGTGACATCATCACATTGTCCCTCACCCAATCAGAGAAGGCTAGTATTCACTTATAAATATCCTAGTCATTCCATGGATGGCCTCTGTGCAGAGTGAGCCATCTTCTGTGTTTTCACAGAGGGCTCAGCATACAGGACCCAGAAGATCGTTGTAAAGCATTGTAGTAGTGCTGGCTACTACAGTGTTTTACAGGATCCCAGAAGTCCTACCGAGTGTAAAATATGTATCTTTACATTGATCCAAGCTGGACCAATGTTTATTTAAATATATCTTTATAGCTGGAGTTTAGCTTTTAATAATGTTATTGGATTCCCCTGTAAGCCCTGTTTTTTTTTCTTTATCACTTTTTATTTCTCTAGGAACATTAGATTCATATTGAAGAATTGAAGTGTTAATAATAAAATTCCATGTTCTGTAGATGGAAGAGTCTATCCAAAATCAAGAAAATATTGATTCTCTTTAGCAGAAATAAAAATAGATTGTGTTTTTCTTGATCCTCCCAGGAACAGCTCAAAGAACTATTGTGCAAATATTTTAGTGGAAAAATCTGGACAATTCTTTGGCAACTCTCCTTATTAATGACGGGGTGAAATGGCTCTGTCCATGTCTGATGTGCCAAGTTTTCTTATTGTGTTTTCTACACAAGTAGGCACATGATCTCCCCTGAGCTGAACCTGTGATCCCGTCTCTCTGTGAACTGGCATCAGCCAGGAAGTCGTGCAAGGACACAGGAGACCAGAACACTCCCCGTCCACTCATTGTGAGGATTCATTCTTCTGAACCCTATTGAAAGCTAAAATATTTGACAAAATAGGCTCCTTTTTAACATTCCTTTTATTGTGATAGACACAACATGAAAAACAATGCATGGGACATTAACGCTGCTGCACAGTTTCTGTGTTATATGATAGATGCAGGGGGAAAAAAACCCAACTTTGAATAAAGCATTTGAATAAATCATTTGATTAGATGGATGACATTAGACCTCCATTCACACTTGGGTATCTGCATTTTCATGTGTATTTTAGCATGTTTTTCTTGCACATTTTTCATGCATTATTATTTTTATTTTGGCCAATGCAAGTGAAATAACGTATAGGTTTCTGGGGGTGGGGGCTTGTTTTTATGCACTAAAATGCATGTTACATGTGTTTTTCATGCACGCCCATTGAAGTTAATAGGGCTACAAATGCACTACATAGCACCAAAAGAAGCATCTGCACTTTTATGTAAGTTCCAGAGAAGCACGTTGCATAGCATGGCAGGGTTATATAGACCACAACAGTGACTAAATAAAATCAGTTAATTTTTCAAGTAAAATGGTTTACATCAGAGCCATCCCTATGATGAGGCATCCCATTGGGTCATGTATGGGGGGTTGCAGGTGTGCTATGAGCTCTTAGCAACCTGTGACCCTCTGGCCTTTTTTTTTCCTCGGTGACTGTAATCGCTGAAAGTGAAAGAAAATCCAAAATTTTGGGTGGTCATTGGAACAGAAATGGATGGAAAATCTTCCAATTGGGACAGAAGTTCCCTACGCACCAGAACATGGATTTCTTCTCTATGGAGGGATTTCTTCTTACTTCCTGTTGTGGCTATTGGACAGGAAGTGAAGCAAAATCTCCCCAATGGGACACACCAATGGGTGGAAGGTTGGGCTTGGGTGTCCAGGACAAAATACTTACTGAAGACAATTACAAATACTTGATAGAACAGTTTGCATGTATGTATTTCACTGGGGTTTAGCTTTAAATTTTCCTTGACAAAAACATGCAATAGGTCACATTTGGTTTTGCAATGTGCTCTGCAGGAAGTCTGCTGTGTGCAAGAAAATATCTTTGATGACAATAATAAGTGTGTGAATTACTCTTTCACATCTAACAAAGATTACATCTAAGTGCTCTTTGCTTCTAAATTGACAACTTTTTTAATATATCATCAGTCTAATATTTGAAAAACCAACAACCCTTATCTCGAAGAAGAATAAAACCTCACAGGGTCTACATGTCTAGAGTCAATGACATTTGAAAAAAATCAGAAAGTTATGACCTTTTATGCCACTTCTCCACATGTCATAGCTTAGTTGATTTAAATTAGAAAACAATTTCATGCAATATAATAGGTGCTTTTCTTCTACTAAACAAAGCAACAGGTTCACTTTAATGGTGACCCCACCAGCAGATTACCTTACCTTTGACTGCTGAGATTGAAGAAAAGTACACGGTACTTCTGAATATGTGGAAAATGTGACCCGGGGCTTAGTGACTGGCTGCTCAGGCATCTAGCGCTATTAGAATGTTGCCAGCTACAGAGTCCTTAGCTCTGTGTTGGTCCCAATAAGCAATTTGGAGCTCATACAAGGCTAACGATCTTTGTGGATTGGAAGGGTAGAGAAGGAAAATTAAAGCCCAGGTTCACTTGTAAACAGAATGGGCATAGACACCTAATTATTCTCTGTCTAAACAGTTTTGTGTGTAGCCAAAATGATTTTGAGAAAAATAAAGCAGTTGTTATATAAGCTAAAATAAATTCGGCCATGATTGTTCACACTTCTTTTTTATTTCAAATTTTGACTTCATAATAGTTCCTGTTTTTACACTAGGGCCCATTAAGACAACCCCTTTGCACTGCTGTTGCTGGTTTCTCCTTTCTGCACAGTGCTCTGCAGCCCATAATATCCGAACTATACCTTCCATGTGTTATCTAAAATGAGAAAAATGGCATCAACAAATGAACCAAAAAGCCGCTCTACCCAAGTCCAAAACTTGTGTGGAGAAGGGGAATGCTGGTGCTTAGGAAAGGCTCCATCTACCTTGAACACACCTTTATTCAATATCTGATGTACAGTCCACATCATAAAAACCTGCTGACATGTTTCATCCGCACATGGCCTTAGTCATAGCTAGTTTCTGCTACGTTGAGGTGCATTAAAATACCCTTCCAAATAAATAAAGGAGGTACCTCACAGCTAGAGTTGCATTTTAAATATCCATGTGATTTTGTCTTTTTAGTAATATATGTATTGTTTTCTTTTTATGTATTGAAGGTTCTCACAGCGGTTGTGTCGCTATTTGTCTTTGAAATATCCTTGAATCTGCCACTGACTTTATGGTAAGATCACTGCTTAAAGTTCCTTGCTTTGCTCAGTATAGAGATGGTTGGAAAATTTAAATTAAGTTTCTGTACAAAACATTCTTCTGTTGTCATAGTTTAAAATGTCTCAAAGATGGCAGAAATGAAACCATATACAATGAAAGGTCTCCATGTTTCCTTTCCTTTTTTTACATTTTCATATATGCGACTGGTGCAAGGCTGTAAATGATTATACTTTGAGTACCTCCACTGTAAAAAATAAATATTTAAATTAAAACAGAAATGTGACTTAAGGGGTGTTTAACCCTTTGCACCTAATACAGCCATCTGAACATCACTTATCTTGATTTACTTTCCATCTAAACAAAAAAGCTTATTGTGCAGAAAACAGAATATAAAATCACCAAGCACAGTACTGCACATCAGTCATAGAGCAATAACCATACCTGACTTTACCACTACTCAGGATGTGGTAAGCTGACGTTGTCTTTTTCTTTTATTTGTAAAAAAGTGGTTATAACAATTCTGATATAAAGTTACACTTTAAAATTATAAGGATCGTGTCACTCAGCGCTGATTTTGGCCTATTCTATCTTTAAGGGGTTCAGATCTCTCTGCTGTTTAAGGTACACACCAGTCAAAATTGGAATGAAAGCCTTGAAATACATACATGGGACCCAGCTTGCCTGCTCTGTGCTTCAGGTTTTTATCCAGGCATTGATGTATTGCATCAATCTACCCAATTAGCTTTTGTCAGTCGTCTGAGAACTCCCTTTTCTTTTCTGTGGTTATGCAAGAAAGACATTTCCAAACATACCCACTGCAGGCTCCTGTCTGTCTCTACTGTACAGAAAGCAGGATGTACCAAAGTGCTCTTATTAAGACATTTCTCACAGCCACCAATCAGGTTCAGACATACCTTGACACTTTGAATCTGATTTGTGATGCAGAGAAGAGAGACGAGGAGGAAGTTTCTGAACACAAGTAGATCTAAAGCCAATACTTTTTATTTTGTATAGAACAAGGGAATAGATTAAATCCTGTTTTATTGCCATCTATATTCAATTGGGGAGATTTCCTTTTACTTCTTGTCCTGTACCCACAGCACAAAGGAAAGGGAAATACCCTCTCATAAAGTTGTCACAGTATCAAGTGTTTCAATTAGACGTTTTCCCCTTTATTCCTATGCTAGTCGCAACTCAAAATGTTGTATTTTTCCTCACTTTGTTCCCCAGTGATATTTCTAATCCTTTCTTACTCTTTCCAAAGCTAAAAAAAGTTTTGGGTTCAGATAAACTTGAATGAAATACAATGCCACTGAAAATCTGAGGAGCTATCTGGATTCTGGTTTCAGTGGCTAATGGTGGCCATACACTTTACAACCATCGCAAGACCTTAGTCTTGCGATGGTTGTAAAGTAATTAAAAAAACTTACGATCTGCCCATCTTGGACAGGCAGATCGTACTTGCGATCATCGCAAGCCCGCCCCCCTGAGGGGCGGGCTTACGATGACTGCAAACGGGCAGTGTGCGCGTGCGCACACCAGCCCGTTCGGCAGTTGTCGGACCAGCAGGCCACTAACGCGCCGAGAATCGTACAATTCCCGGCAGGTTTTCTAGCATGCTGGTTCGACGGAAGACGTGCGAAACCAGTAGAAACGGTCGCACGCCTTCCATACACTGCACGATTCTCGTACGATTGCGGGATTTCCCGCGATTCTCGTACGAGAATCGTGCAGTGTATGGGCACCTTTACACACATTAAGGCGAATTGAACTTTCTCACTTCAGCAAAGAGAAGGAAGTTACATCAAATATGTGATTGCCACCATCTCTGTTACAAGATCTTCCTTTGGTGCTGCCAATCCTATACCCACTGTGTGCACAGTACCATCTATTAGCTAAAAGAGGCAAATATTAGGTGATTGAATTTTGTTGCATCTCAGTGACTGCACAAGCCATCCGTGACAAAAAAGTGTGCAACCACAAAAGAGAGACCGTACTCCTAAAACAAGCTGCTGAACAGCAAATATCAGTTTATACCATTATAAAAAAAACTTGGCGTATCTATACCACAAAACAAAGACGTCATATATTGCTCCTTAGATGAAGTGGCTGCATTAGTTTTCTCTTTTTCTTTTCACTTAGTGATCTGGCCAGTAACACACTTCCTGTCTTCCATGTCTACTCGGCTGAGTAGACACCACAGGCACAATGCAATATGGGCAACCAGTTGAAAGGAGAATTCAGCAATGCAGTGCTTGATCATCTGTAAAGTAGACGTTGTTTAGAACTGTTTTGGGCTTCCTGGACCTGCGCTTTGAACGTTAGTTAAAGTATACTATGACATGAGTGATTTCCACTCACCTCATAGTTCTAAGCCGACCTGTGACAATGAGACTGTCACAGGTCAGCTCAGTAGATCGGGAGGTGAGCGAACACATACCGGGTTCCCTCACCTCTCGATCCTGTCACGGCTCTCTGCCGTGACAAGGGGAGGGGCTGGATTCCCCTCTCCCCGCTCCGATCTGCCAGCGCTGACTGGCGGAACGGACAGGGGAGGGGGCGGTTACAGCTGGCTCTGCCTCTAGATAGGCAGAGCCAGCTGTCACTCACGCAGCTGGGCGGATCCCGTCATCTACGTCGGGATCCGCTCCAGGTGCGGCGTCTCAGTATACCGTGAGCTGTAGCTCGCGGTATACTGAGCTTAGGGTAACGGGAGGACGCTAGTTGGTGTCCTCCCGTTACCCCAAGGAGAACTATGGGGAAAAACACTGACCCCATAGTTCTCCTTTAAGTTAAGGACAGCAGTCTGCTGGCCCAAATGGTGCCTACTAATGGTGGAAAAGTTCAGTGTACAAGAGCGTGTTATGAAAATCAGACACATTTTATTATATTTCTTGTGCAAAGAGTCACATTCTTTGTACCTGATTTAGGATATTAAGTGGCAGATAAGAGTCTGCTACAGGGCTTTTCCTCAGAATTAACTGGTTAAGAGACCTCTGTTGAAGGACATTTTTCATTTGTTAATGGGGAAAGGCTTACAGCTGGGTAGAACTACACTTTAAGCAAGTAATGGCTAGTATATGACCCAGTTCCTATGGCAGACATTATCTTTATTTAAAGAGGAACTCTAGGATTTTAAAAAAACTATCCCTTGCAATGGGGCTACCCCCGCACCACTAGGGTTAAGTGCTTGTTTTGGTCTAGGGAGGAAAAAAAAAAGAATATATACTCAACTGGTACTCTTCCCCCCCGCCGGCTGTTAGATTGATGTCTGCAGTCTCTTCTCCCCTGTGCTCCGGCAGTCTAAGCCCTGCTGACATCATCACGTCTAATACAGTCCATTCACCTGCATTAGACGTGGGGACGCCATGGGATATTCCACAGTCGAAGCACAGGGGATAGAGGTGAACACTGACTGCCGCAGTACTGATGATCAGGTGAGTGTATCTTCTTATACTGGCCCCTAGAGAAAAACAAGCACTTAATCTTTGCAGTGCGGGGGTAGCCCCATTGCAAGGGTTAGTGTTATAAAAACCTGGAGTTCTTCTTTAAAATGTATTTGGTTTGGGTGCACAAAAAGCATAACGTGTATTTTATCATTGCAGCTTGCATTAATTAAAGAATGAATATGATCATGATATTGTATTCATACCACAGTGTAATATGAGATAACCACCATTTGTTTTTATCACAGACTCCTTAATATGTGTATTAAATATCCATGGTAGGAATCTGCTCATTCGGCACGGCAGCAGGATAGTGCTATGCGTTCTCTCTGCTAGTGATAGAGTTAAGTGCTTAGAGGTGTTATTGTGGCGTAGAGGCTTGGTAGCAGATGAATACAAGCACTGGATCAATTAAAAGAATCTCACACTCTGCGGACCTTGGTGTTCTCTTGTATCTACGAATGGCCTCTTCTCACTTGTTTCTTGGAGCAACTCAATCCTGCTTCTCTGATCTACTCTAATCTACATGACTTGTAACTTGGCTTCTTTCCCAGGCACGGAGCTCAATGGAGGAAAACAAAAATGTTCCAGAGGTCACACATAGTATGTACAGAGTTTGAACTGCAAAATTTATAGTACAGAAAATTAAGGGGAAAAATATTATGCTATATTACGTTCTGTTCTGTTATACAGTCATGAGATTATCCAGACACTATTTACCCAAAATGTGCCAGAAAGCAGTGTATCCTTCCTGATCCCTCTGTTCTAATGTACACAGAAATAGTTTGAAGTTGTTCCACAATTGCAACTTTTTGGGTGCCATTAAAATCAGAAGGACTATACAATTTCATCTATATACAGTATATTGTATGTAAACTGTTCTGAAAGTGAAATGAAAGGTTGTTAGTTGTTATGGAGAACCAGGTCAGGTTTTTAAAAGCAAAAAGAACAACCTTGTTTTTTTTTGTGTGTGCTAGTTATAGATATGAAAAGTCAGATGGACGCACAGTATGTACCCAGTAGAACTGCCAAGCATTTGTTGCAGCAGCAGACTAGCACATTAATATGCATCCTTGTACCCTACTTGCATGCATACCTACAGTGAGGAAAATAATTATTTGGTCCCCTGCAGATTTACTAAGTTTGCCCACTTACAAAGAAATGAAAGGTCTATAATTTTTTATCATAGGTGTATTTTAAATGATAGAGACAGAATATCAACCACAAAATCCAGGAACAAAACACATTGTTTGGTCACAAACAATGTCTGGAAGAGGTACGAGTGCAGAAATGAATTAAGCAATACTTGTGACCACACAATTCATTCTTAAATTTCCACAGTGATTAGCTGTACCTGGTTAGTGGTTTTGGATTTGCTGTTTGCTGTGGATTCCTTGAACACATCTAATAAAGCATGCACTTGATTTACTTGCATGTAGAGTAAGGTTAATTGATATGAAGTCAACCTGCGGGCAAATCAAA
>NW_017307239.1:181976-210029 GCF_000935625.1 Nanorana parkeri | reverse complement strand
ACTGCTTGGAGTGAACACAGGTTCATGTGAAAAAATGTGGTAAATATCTGAATGGTGTATGCCAGAGGTAGCCCCCATGCAGGTCACCATCTATGGTGGCACTAGGACCCTCAGAAGGCATGCCATGGTTTATATTTATTGTTCCTCCAAAGGAAAACCACATATTACGTCACATATAGCAAGGCATGGTGGTGGTAACAATTTTCTTCCAGCAGAGGGCACTCTATGGCAGGACGTTGGACACATTCTTGTGTTAAAGAATAGTTAGGCAGTGCAACAGGCAGGACAAAAAATATTAAAGGCAGACAGAGTGAAATGTCCTTGGTGGCTTTGGGGTGTCTGAACAAGATTTGCTCTGAGAAAAGTCTTTGCATGCATTAGAGAAGGAAGAACTAGCATTCAGGCTTCTAGTGGACCTGTTTTCTTATTCTGACATTTGACATCTGATTTATACAGCATCTAATTATTTTGTATACAGAAAGCAGATAAAGTCTATTAGATCCACCTAGTTTTCTCGTTTGTCTGTCTGCTTCACAAGTTATTCCTGGTCCTGTAATCATTCTTGGCATAGCTGTATGTTTATCCCTAGCATTTCTAAAATATTTTACATAATTTTCCTGTGCTGGATGGGTCAATGATCTCATGCAGTTCATGCTTTCACCTATGTGCTATGAGGAATAACATAAGCTTATCTGTATACTCATAACAATTGCTTTACAGCTTACTTATTTCATTGATAGTGTTCAAATTCAGCAGTGCTTTAAGGTGTATGTATATATCAGTCCCTGACTGGAAAGATCTTATAGTCTTGGTGAAAGTTATGTACTTCCAGTGTGTCAACTGGTCAATCTAATTTCCATTGGGAGCAGGGTGACAATGCAAAAAGACACTTGGGAGATGGTTGTCACCCCATAACAGGAAGTGCCTGTGCAAGAAAATTCATGGCCAGATTACCAGCTATTATTTCTATAAAAGCTGCAAGTGTAACGAAATTGAAAACATTCCAAATTAGATTAACGTGTTAACTTGTATGATACCCCTAATTGTGTTTTTGATCTTTTTATGAACACTGTTCTGGTTATTGGGGAGGAACATCACATGGGCAGATCTATATATACTTTGCATGACATACCACTTACGTACAATTATGTCCATTAGCAGTCCGTCAGCACTGATTCAAAAGTTGGTTACCTGACATGCTCTTCAGCTTCATGACAGAACCAGCCTCCCTATCCCTCCTTGTTATCATTACTTTCATGTAGATGGCCGTGAGGCATAGCAAATTACATGAGCTTCACATGGTGTGAAGGGCATTGTGCCCAGACCAATGACCTGTCCAAAAACACTCTACACTTATTACTTACTAAGGAACTTTATTGTTTCATAACCACACCTCCCAACTTTCTAAGATGAGAAAGAGGGATATCTTCCAGCAAAATGTCTTTCTTCTATGAACACGCCACGGCCCCATTTTTGTGGACCATTAACAATTTTAATGCCAAAAATGATTGGGTGAACCCAGAATAGGTTTTTTTGTTTGTTTTACCGGTACTTTTCCTTCATACTGTCTTTTCGAAATGGCTAACAAGATAATTCAGAGTTAAGATAAGATAAAAGGTGACACTTTGGGTAGTTAAATAGAACCTTTTCCTAGATATCTATATAGACCAAAAAGAGGATCAACTGATGAGGAAAGAGGGATTTGATTCCAAATAAGTTAGGAGGTATGCTTAAGGCAAGTACGATGCAAGATTTCATGCTAAGATTGTTTTCATTTGGTTTTACAGTTTGTTTGTTTTTACACAAGATATGGATTTCAGCCATTGCCAAGTTGGCAGCTAAAACACTCTAAAGTTTTGGAAATATTTCACCCAGTAGGCGAGGACTTAATTGCCTTCTTTACACAAATAGTATTCACATATAATACTTTCCCTGTATCTAAAGCCTATAATACTTCCTCTAAAGCCTTGGTCCTCAACTGGTGTTCAGTGGGCCGTTGCATGCCTTCCACTTTTCTAGGTGGGAGGCTCCGCTGCTTCATCCTAGCGCTGCACTGTCAGTTCTTGCGCTAAGCAGCCAAAATATGCTGCCTGGCGCCGAGTGTCAGCTTGGGGTGGGATGGGGCTATGGCCGCGAGGGAGCTCCTTCCATCCATCCATACTTGCATATTCACTCAATGGTTTGTGCAATATATTGCTGATCATATGGAATTTCTTGGAGAGTATTGGATTTACCTGAATAGGTGAACCAACATCTTCCTTGATCAGGATTCCTTGTCTGTAACCTACAGTAACCCAGGTTCTCACATTTTATTGATCCCATCCTTGCTAAATATTATTATAACATCCATCTTTTCTCTCCATAGTTTCCTGACATGCTGCCTTGGAGAGGCTCTTCATATATATACTGAAAGGTCAGGGGCATGAAGAAGACGCACGTGATAAAAGACCAGCACAGACTTTCAGATCTGCCCTTTTCAGGTTCATGCCGCTCATCTGTGAGAATTCCATCAAAGCTAATCAACTAGTACATGTAACACAAGCCATCTCCAAAGAGCATAAACATATGCTATCCACGCAGGCCAGACATTGCAAAGAACAGTGACCATGTGCAGTTAACCATAGCAACCAATCAGACCTCTAAATCCAGTAAACTGAAATCCGATTGGATGCTGTGAGTTGATACACTTTGCAAATCATTATTGCTCTTTGTATTGCTTTATTAAATAATACTGTGTGTTCTGCATAACAAATCTGCTATATTGGCTCCAGTCAGCACAAATGCAACATGCACTTGTAATGTAACATATTAGAGCTGTAATAGAAGCAAGGTAAATGTAATTTATCATTATAGACGGTTTGTTTATATTCACCTGAGAGAATGGGGGAAAAGTACTGATGGCTGGCTGCAAAGAAGAAAAGAAAAGTTTTGTTTGCAGGTAGGCAGGCTCACTGTAGTTTTTCTTTGAAGTGCACCAGGGGTTAAGTTAACATTATTAGCCTGGTGCCTAGATGTAACTTAATATGTAGGTGGCTGCTATCTAGTCCAGGTACCAGTTAACCTGGTCACGTGGTACCTCTGTCCAGCATCCCACCCCGCTCACTGATTGCCAGGAGAATCCCACTCAGCTCCAGTGATGTTAGTGAGCTGGGTGGGACACCAGCCAGAGCATACAAAGGTTCTTAGCAACCTGAGACCCTCTGGCCGGTAGGGGGGCAGCAGGTGTGACCCAATAATATGCCACCTGAGGCAACCATTTCTGCCTACCTCATTATAAGGCCCTGGGGTCACAAAAGAAAAACCTGAAAGAGGTTCTAACCATTTGCATCACTGTACTAAAAAAGTGTTCCGATTGCGGTCTATGTTCATTTCCTCCCAATTCTTGTCTGCGGTGTCACCAGCAACAGGAACACAAAGTGAGGCGAGAGGAGATCTTCGCCGACAGTGATATACTCACAACAATAAATCCTGATTGGAAATTCCAAACCTTCTCTACTTTATCCAAAAGGAAAACAAATAAAACATTTCAAGAACACAAGTTCATGATGACATTTGTTTCATTTGTAATGTAATATGATTTGAATCAGTTGCATTTGACCCCTAAATACCTGACATTCATCTAGAACATAACGGTTATCTCAAAGTCATTTTATACATTGAAGTACCCTTTGGATGAACTAATTTACCAATTATTGGTAAGTATGTTGTTTGGTCACATATCTGAATGAAATACTGGAGTGCACAATTTTATACCAGAAATAAAGTCCACTCCATAGGTGGGCTGTTGCCATACGATGTAGGTATGGACAGCATACTTGCACATTATGGCACACTTACCTCACACAGTGCTCTGCTCTGGTAATGGCAGGTCCAAGCTCCAGTAGCCACTCCAGGTCCTGCAATGCTCCAATTTGACCACCGGTGATGTCATTCCTGTGCATCCTCCTCAGTTCAGCTTAGTTCTGTGGGGACTATACAATGTATGGTGCATGTACTGTGAAGTGTACGTAGAAGCTACAAAATCTGCTGGAGAGCCTGGGGAAAAGTTTTTGCATGTCTCTTCTGCCAAAAACTTCTAGCAGTTATTTTTTGTTACGGGAGTTGAGTTCTGCTTTAGGTTATTTGTCTATATGTGATCATGTTAAACAGAGCCTACCCATACACTACTCATACATGGTGCTTATTGAATGATCGTGTACAGAAGGGAGCAATAATGGGCAATATACAATAATAAGTAGTTACCAATCGCTTTACCTGTTTGGAAGTAAAATGATTGAAACATGAATTCTGATTGGCTGCTACTTGATAATGTGATTTGGTTATTACTATTTGCCTTGTTAACTAAACTCAATGGAATTGGAATAATGCAGTTAATGATTCAGCTGACCTTGTGCAGTAAGGGTTTGATTGGTCAAGTCCACCAAATGTCCCCACAATGTTTAGTAGGTTAGTCTTAAGCAATACCCCTACTAAAATCCACTGGGACAGGCTTCTTACTATAATGATTGTGGTTAAAAATTGGTTGAAGTGATTGGATGAGATCTTACTGTACATGGGCAGCTTTCAATTTAGATGTTATCGCTTGTTTTGAAAACTGTGTATACAGAGATTGCTTTTACTGTCCAGTGCTATATTTTAAAGAGCATATCTGAATAAATGTGATTTTTATGCAAGTGTACTTGTCTTTATTTGGGTGGTTTATAATATGAATCATTGTGATGCTTTACACCTATACAGGGGGCTTACACTGTGTTCAGGGATTCCTGCTGCAAGAACCTACAGATGCTTGTGGCAGGAATCCCAATTGTGCCCATTCAGATGCATCTATCCTACATCCAGGGACAGTCTTCTATCCTGAACTGCAGCTAATCGTACAATTACAAGTGAACTTCCTCTGACAGATGCGGGCGCTGTCACCTTTTCATTAACTTGAACAGGCACAGCGGTCACATCTGATTGGGCAGACCTGGCATTCCTGATACAAGAATCCATAGGTTCTTTCCACAGGGATCGCTGAGGGCAGGATAAGCCCCGTGTGAATGCAGCCTGAAGTTACCCACTGGAGTACCTGGAAATATTTGTCATGGAGCGGTACATTATGTAAACATTTTGTGCATCAGAGTTACATGGGCAGGCATTGTTTATCGGTTTCTTCATGCACTCACCTTAATTGTGTACAGATATATTGTAAAACCTGAATGTATATACATGTTTCCAGACAAACCCCTGTGTCTGGAAAGACAGGTCTATTGAAGGAAACGCACCCTTCTCTACAGCCATCACAATATGTACATAAGACTTGGTGTACACAGCTGGCTGTTCTGTAAACTTTGACCACACAAACTGTAAACATTAATTCTGTCCTGTACACGGGATTATCTATAGCATAACAGAGGCCAATAAAGGTGTGGCACGTCTATTGTGAATATTTATAATGTTCTCCCGGCACCTTTGTGCAGGCAGGTAAAGCTGAGAATATAGACTGAACTGGAAAACTTGTTAAGATACTATGAATGCTGTGTACAGGTACTTCAGTGAAAGACAGAGGTATATTGTCATCGTGGATCTAGTCACTGGCAGTGGTCATCAGTCCATGTTCATTTGTGTTCTATGTGCTTTTTCAATATTTAATTTACTGAATTAAAAATAAATACTTTTTCAACATTTTACTTATAAAGCTAATTCATATGTAAGAAAATATATAGAAAGTCGCATGGCGGGGCAGTTGCTGACTTAATATAATATAGTTGCTGATATAAAAAAAAAAAGGCTAATTTAAAAGAAATTCAGAACAGCCAATAATAAATCACAAATGAGTAAGTACTTCCACTTTTGTGGAAACCACATATTTGTAAGCATTGGTATATAGTTAGTCTGTCTGCCTCTAGCTATCTATAGAGAGAGATAATAAATGTACACTGGTGGTGGGTACCTGATAAACATTACATATATTTTTTATTAATGCAGAAATAAATCAAAAGAAAACTCTTCTGTAGGTCATAGCTTGAACTTGTACAGACACCATGACATGAGGTTATGGCTATAGACAAATCTGTAACCTATGCAATGTCATGGTTCATAACTCTTTCAGATGCCAAATTATCAACTGCAATGCCACCAGCAGTGCCGTGTTAAACCAATATATTCAACAAATTCTGGAGACATTTACATTTGTCACTTTAGTCCCTTCCCTAGAGGAGACTGCATGCTAATGTTGCCATCATACATCCATGGGTGTAATACCCACCCACAATAAGGCCTAATTAGTCATAAGCCTAATTCTACATTTTTGGTTTGCAGAATGGAGCTAAACCTCTCTAGGAAAACCTTTGCAAACATAGGAAAAACATGAAAAATTCCAAGTATATAGGTAGCACCCCCAAAGCTGTACGTGTTTACCATTGTGCTGCCTCACCTGTATGAGAACTCCAACTTGCTAGTGAACATAGCGGAGGGAGCAGTGTTTCTTCCATACTTGGAAAATGTAGCATCTCGGTTTTGTTTTAAACTAACAAAGGTGTACCCATTCCAAAATGGGCAAGGTTGGGGATATTACAAACAAATTATTTTAGATAGGTTTCAAGGAGACATAAATAACATGTGCAAATATGTAGTAAAGGAAAAATCTAAAGGTTTCTATGTGCAGGATAGGAGTGCTGGAGGGAATGACCGCAGGCAGTATGTGCTAGTGAGGAGGAGTTCTGGAGAGTATGAGCGGGCGGTGTGTGCTGGTTAGGAGAGGAGTGTTGGAGGATATGACCGCAAGCAGCATATACAAATGAGAGGAGTGCTGGAGAGTATGAGCGGGCAGTATGTGCTGGTTAGGAGAAGAGTGCTGGAGGGTATGACCGTGGGCAGTATATGCTAGTGCGGAGAAAGGTGCTGGTGGGTATGATAGCAGGTAGTATATGCTGGTGAGAATGGGAGTGCTGGAGGGAATGACAGTGTGGTGTATGTACTAGTGAGGAGAGGGGTGCTGGAGGAGGGAATGATGGCAGGCAGTATGTGCTGGTGGGTATGACATTGGGCAGTTTGTACTGGTGAGGAGAGGGGTACTGGAGGGAATGAGAGCGGGCAGTATGTGTTGGTGAGGAGAGGAGTGCTGGAGGGAATGATGGCAGGCAGTATATGCTGCTGAGAAGGCGAGTACTGGAGGGAATGACAGTGTGGAGTATGTGCTGGTGAAGACAGGAGAGCAAATAGCCTGACAGGGACGTATGTGCCAGAGAGAAGTGCATAGGTTACTACAGGGGGCAGCATCTCCCAGAGATGTGCAGAGGTTAGGACAGGGGTAGGCAACCTTGGCATTCCAGCTGTTGTGGAACTACAAGTGCCATAAGGCATTGCAAGACTGATAGTCACAGGAATGACTCCCAGAGGCAGATGCATGAAGGGATTTGTAGTTTTACCACAGCTGTGGGGTGAAGTTTGGCTACCCCAATGTAACCATTTTAACACTTGGGATGCCATTGCTGGCCATACTTTAAAACTATAATTGCTTGATTTGGCCTGGCTTCAAACACCTGAAACTAGTATGCAGATAGAACAACACCGCTTCCAAATCATAACCCAACCACTAAACCTATATTAACTCCTTGTGATTCTTACTTACCTTGTAGAATTTAAAGCTGGTCATCCTACAACAAGATCTACGACCCAAGCTCCTAGGTTATGTACTGACACGTCAACACTGGAAAACAAATGATTTGTCAAACATAGGTCAGCCATGGCAGTTTCCATATTTCTATCCTGATAGGTCCCTTTGAGATTGAACCAGCACTTTCTCCAAAATGGGCAAATTAACCTTCAACAGACCTCAAAACAACCACTGCAACCTAATGTGAACTGATTACAACCAAACTAGAGCAACACAAAACATTTTCTTCTGTTCCCAGCACAGAACGGGGTTAAGGCATTTCTCACTACTGGGAATTCTAGGCTGTCGCTGCTGGCAGGAATGATGTGGAAGCAGGGAATTTCCATTACTTAGAGCAGCATAGCTAAACTACATGTTTTTGGAAGGCAAAGTAACCGCAAGTGTGATTTCAGCAGCAAACATGCTGGCAGAGAGAGAGGCACAGCATGTCATAGCCCCGATGAGCTGGGAATGTTCAGGGGTGGTAGGCATTGGGTTCTGCCTCATACAGACAGTCTAAAAATTCGAATTGAGATTTGATGAGAAATGAATATTCTGTATGCACAGAGGGAATGTTAATAAAGACAAATACACTGAAGTTTATATAAAGTACTGAGGCTTCATAAATTTTGCAGCACCTAACAGAAAACACGAGACATCACATCCATCCCAGCCTCTAGAGAATTAGTGTCCCTACTACAGGACCACGGACACACAATCCAGGATTCTTAAGGATGGAAGCTGAATAACATGCCAGCAGAAGTGCAACTACAATCCATGCATGGGGCCCCATAGCTAAATTTTCATGGGGGCCTCCCCAGCGACCTCTTTCAGTGGTAGCTGGCAGTGTAAACTGTGACAGCATTGTCATTGATCCTAACAAAGTATGCCTAGAACAAGGATAGCATAGTCCCTACACTACTAGGCATAGACAATGCCAGGGAAGAAGGGAGCAGCAGCGCAGGGAATAAACCTTTAACCCTTAATTTCAAGCTTACTACTGTCCTCAGTATCTCACCAGTCTTTCTCAGCATCATGTGATCTTTTAATTACCTTTTCTAACCTTTTAGATCTTAGCAGCCATGTCGTGTGATCTAGGTCCTCCCATTTTCTCCATCATCTCAGCAAGCAAGTAGTAGCAGCCAGTGGCGGACCGAAGGAATAAAGGGCATTGGTGCAAGATTTTTTCTCGGGGCCCCCACCTTCCTGCTGCCAAGGGGGGGTTGCCCGAAGAGGGATCTCATTGGCCCCTAACCTCCCCCCCCACAGCTCTCTCTGCACTGAAGGAGCTTACACTCTAATGTCCCCCCATAGTCACACACTATTATTTTACATTTATAGAGCTCTGACATATACCGTAGTACTGTACAGAGAACACTGAGCCAGCCACATCAGTCTCTGTACAGAGGAGCTTACACTCTAATGCAGAATGCCATCATCTGTAGAGGACTACAAATCCCAGCAATACATTATAAAGCAATGCAGAATAATAGTAATTTGGTATATACTCTGTTCTGCCTCTCTGCTCCGGAATGCCAGCCTGATGTCTTGTGCAGAGGGTCTCAGGAGGGATGCGAAGGGCCTCAGAAGGGGGAGATGTGTGTGCAGCCATGTTTCCTGCATTTACTAAGTTGAAGCCCCCAGCAGGCTCCTTGTGTCTTCACCCCAGGTCCCGCTCTCCTGTAATCTCCAGCCAATAGTGATCCTGCAGTCTTCTTCCTATTCTGCTGACGTGGGCAGGTGGCCGCCCAGCAGCCCAATTACGGAAGCAGGCACATAATAGTGACAGCTGAACAGATTATTCTCCCCTCGGCCGCCCTGTGGCTGCAGCAGCCGATGAGGAGCTGTCACTACCATGTGCCCGCCTCAGTGATCGAGAGCGGCGATCACTCCTCTCAACCTCAAGGGGCCCTGCTCAGCCCCACTCTGCCTACAATACCCGGGACAGACCTCAGTAGGCCCCTCAACCGCCTTGGGCCCCCTGGGCGGACACACCAGCGGTAGGTCCGCCCCTGGTAGCAAAAAAAGGGGTACTCAGTGATGAAGAATCACTAAGGGAAGATTGTTACCAGAAAGACTTCGGACATGTATGGAAATATAAAAGTAACATTTTATTATATTTCATTCAAATAGTTGAAGCAGCACCATTATGTTGTCTTCCTAGAAAATAGGTCAGCACAGGAAACATGAACTGGGGGGAATAATAGCAGTTTTTAAAAAAAAAGAATCTACAAACTTTAGACCACCACTTTATTCAGCCTCAGACTCTACAGGCCTCAGTTATAAATAAATGTGAAAGTTCAGGACAGTACAATTAGTAAAAGACTGAACAAGTATGGTTTGTTTGGAAGGGCTGCCAGGAGAAAGTCTCTTCTCTCTAAAAAGAACATGGCGGTGTGGCTTAGGTTTGTAAAGTTGCATCTGAGCAAACCACAAGACTTCTGGAACAATGTCCTTTGGACAATCGAGACCAAAGTGGAGATGTTTGGCCATAATGCACAGTGCCACGTTTTGGTTAAAACCAAACACAGCAAATCAGCACAAACACCTTATACCAACTGTCAAGCACGGTGGTGGAGGGGTAATGACTTGGGCTTGTTATGCAGTAACAGGATCTGGGTCCCTTGCAATTATTGAGTCGACCATAAAACTCCTCTGTATACCCTATTCTAGAGTCTAATGTGAGGCCATCTGTCCGACAGCTAAAGATTGGCTGAAAATTGGGTCATGCAACAGGACAATGATTCCAAGCACACCAGCAAATCTACAACAGAATGGGTGGGGAAAAAAAAAAGAAGAATTGAGGTGTTGCAATTATTATTATTACACAGGATTTATATAGCGCCAACAGTTTTCACAGCACTTTACAATATAAGGAAGACATTACAATCACAATACAATTCAAGACAAGATGGTAAGGATGGCCCCGGCCAGACATCAACCCGATTGAAATGTTGTGGCAGGACCTTAGGAGAGCTGTGCATAAACAAATGCCCACAAACCTCAATGAACTGAAGCAACGTTGTAAAGAAGAGTAGGCCAAAATTCCTCCACAACAATGTGAGAGATTGATAAAGTCCTACAGAAAACGATTACGTTATTGCTGCTAAAGGTGGTTCTACAAGATATTGAATAATGTGTACTTGGTTTTTCACACATGACTTAATAAATAATGACACCATGTAATATGTCATGTGTTCATCTGAGCTTCTAGTTACCTAATTTGAAGACCTTGTAAAGGACCAGATGAGTTTTATTATGTCCTTATACGTTAAGCCGTAGAATTCAAAGAGGGTGTACTTTCTTTTTCACACTGCTGTATGTTGGGGTGTCATTCAGAATGGCATAACATCCTTGCTGTGTATTGTGCTAACACGCCTGTGTGACTCTGGATTACATATATTTTTAAACAACTAGCAGCTATCTGAAACTGCTTTGATCTAATCCTGTGACTGCAGCTCTCAGACTGGGAAATATAGGGGCAGCGCCCTTATAGTTTAAATTGCAGAGCGGGGATGGGCTGGTGACCATTGTATTGCTTAAGGGATAAGGAAGGTCACTGGTCCAGCTATGCTGACTGGCAGGGATAGCTAGATTTGGCCGAGCACAGTTGCAAATCTTTTGGTTGGTAAATACATATTCTCTATTTAAACTATATTTTGCTGCTTGCCTGAATTCTGCTGTAAGTTGTTTTTAGCAGATCCTCAGATATTTTTTGAATAACTCGCCCTACAAAACAGACATTTCATTTTTATAGGACTGACTCAACTCAGAATTTTGTACCGCAATAAATTCTGCCATTTGCAGAAGTAAAATTGATTGTAGGGCTGCAACCAACTAAACGATAATAATCAATAATAAGTATAGTTGTCAATTATTCTCATTATAGATTAGTTGGTTGAATCCCCAGCGCTCTCCCCCATGCTGGGAGGAGGGCACAGCAAGCAGCGGGCGGGTGCAATAGCCAGCCTGCTATTGGTTATTACAATCCAATAGCAGGCTGGCTATTGCATCAGCTCACTACCTGCTGTATTGACATTCAGCAGCTGTCTGCGGAATCTTGCCACTGGCAGCTGTCATTTCCTGGCTGAAGCTATTCAAGCGCCATGTGCTTACAATACAATTATTACAAAAACAAAAATGATAAAAAAGGTGGGGAAAAAAATAAATTTTCGGTTTCGGCCTCACAAATTCTGCTGCGGGAGGTGCGTTGCAGGGCCATTCATTTCAATGGCAGCCCAAACGCGCCTCCCACCCACAGTATGATCGGCTGCACTGGAACGCACGGTACCACAATGCCTTGCTTTCCAGTGCGATTGCAAAAAATCGTGCATGCATTTTTTTAAAAGTAAACTTTATGTTTGTAACACTGCATTTGCGTATTTTATTTTAAATTAAGGATGGGATTTATTTAATTTTTTTTTTCTTAATCGAAAAAAAAACAAAACAATCGGCCAACTAATCGATTATGAAGATAATCATTAGTTGCAGCCCTAATTGATTGTGTTTGTAAAAAATTAGGAATAATGAGAAAAAAGGGAGCACATAAGATATAAGGTGATTTTCATAACATTGTCATCTGCAGTAAACACTTCTTCTCATCTGACATCCGGTGTCTCCTGTGTTCTGAAGCCATAAAGATCTCTCCCTGTCCAGCTAACTACTGGTCTGTGAAAGTTTATAGATCCTTAAACCAGCAGCTGGTTGGTCAGCAGGTCTCCATGTAGCCAGTAAAGCAGATGGTGGGCTCTGAATGGCCATAAACCCCGATATGCCATCTTCAGGCTGCTCGCCACCACTTCAAACTCAAAACAAAAGCAGAGGATTTTCTTTCAGCAAGAATAACGTTGAAATATTAAATCCTGCAAGTACACGGCCTCCTTGTTGATAAATTCATTTTTGTGCATTGCAGTGCTGCTGATCACCTCCAGCCTCTTTGAGCCACTTTCTGTCTATATGCACTGACACCATGGTCCACTACAGATCATTTCATAGGACCAGCATCCTGTAATATTCCTATGCCAGTGTCACCTTATAACAGGAAGTGCCATAAGAAGGAGATTCAAAGCAGAATCTGCATCTTTATCATCGGTCACAAGAAGATGTAAAAAAGGTTCCCCTGGCAAAGAAGACTGATAATACCCATCACTGCCACTGCCTGTGCAACTGAATTTCTGGAAGTCTCAAATTCTAAAGATTCTTCAGAAGTACTGGATTCCCGGTCCTCCGCTGCACTTAGTGGTTCAATCTACTGGTCTTTTTGCCACTACTGTATCCTGTAGTGACATAGGGGCCAGCAAGATAAACCACTGAGTGCAGCCGGGGACAAGGAATCCAACAGTCCTGGAAGATTCTTCAGGCACCGATACGGCTTCAATACAAGGAATCCAAGATTCCTGGAAGATTCTTCAGGCACCGATACGGGTTCAATACATGGGGACAAGGAATCCAACATTCCTGGAAAATTCTTCAGGCGCCTATACAGCTTCAATACAAGAGGACAAGGGATCCAACATTCCTGGAAAATTCTTCAGGCGCCTATACAGCTTCAATACAAGAGGACAAGGGATCCAACATTCCTGGAATATTCTTCAGGCACCGATACGGCTTCAATACAAGGGACAAGGAATCCAACATTCCTGGAAGATTCTTCAGGCACCGATACGGCTTCACTACAAGGGACAAGGAATCCAACATTCCTGGAAGATTCTTCAGGTGCCGATACGGCTTCAATACAAGAAGACAAGGGATCCAACATTCCTGGAAGATTCTTCAGGCACCGATACGGCTTCAATACAAGGAAGTTTGGTTACATGGGTGGCGGTGCACCTTTGATGCAGGGGGCATTTTTTACATCTTCATTTTACTCAGAATCACTTTTAAAAGATTGAGAATAGTTTAAAATGCTAAATATAATATCACATTGCAGTGATTGGTTTTTACCTACTTTAAGCATTGAGAGTAGACCGGCTAAAGTAGAAATGTCTTTTAATATTAAATTTAGCAGCTGATATGGCCTGTTAGGAAATAAAATAAAAAAAACACACATTTTGCTCCGATTCTTTAACTTAATTAATCCAACGTCAACATTTTCTGTCTTTTTATTTAAAAATGAAATCTCTGCCTGTGAGTGAAAAGAGTCAGTAAATGAAAACAGACTGCAGCCTAAAAATGCTACCACTTGAAGGCACTCTTAAATGTCCAAACTCCTGGAGCTAAATTCGTAATATGCATGTGGTCTGTTTTAAGCTAGCCAGAGGGGTGAACAGTGGAGCCCCCGTCCCCAGAAAATACTGCATGTACAGATATTTAGCCCTTGCATACGAATTAGAACAAAGGATTAAGAAATTAGAAGAAAAAAAAATGTTGACTTCAAGCAGAATATCCACCGTCTTGGGTGGAAACAAGTGTCAACAGTAGACACCACCATACATCTCATGCACTGGTCATGTAGTTCCAGTGACGTGTCCAGTCCAGAATGACTGTATTTAACAAGTTATGTTTATGGTTTTGGCAGTGTGGCATTAATATGTACCCAATGCCTACAGTCAGCCATATTGTGATAATGCAATCACTATAAATGAGCATCATTGTCTTCTTTAGCTAAGCAATGGTTCTATGACTTGTATAGATTAAAACATAAGTTGGGTTATTAAATAAGGAAGAGCAGTGTACAAAGTGCAGTAACCCATAAAAACCAATCACCTTTCATTGTTATGACTACTCTCAGCCAATAAAAACAAGGTTACATTTGGTTGGTTTCTGAACTTTGTAAACAACGTCCCTATAAACTAAACCTAAATGCACAGCACTGTGCACAGGGGGAGTTGTATTACCTAAAAAAAAACCTGTCCTCCCACATCATAGCTATGAATTCAACAATATACAATTGTCAAGTATAAATTATGCTACAAAATGACGATAAAAAAAACAAACCATACAGCAGAATACATTTTGTATTCGTTTTCGTTTGATGCTAGATAGGTTACATTGATCTGTATAGAATCACACATCAGTCAGTATTGGAGATGAATGTATTGTCGGTGGAAATTATAATGGGCAGTTACTTCTCAGAACACTGCTTTATATCATGTAGCACAAGAAAACGTGCTCAAGATGCACTCTAACATAGAGCACAAAAGATTCCTAACACCAAGTTGTGCGACTCAATGCGTTTCTTCCACAGTGGAAATGTGCAATCTGTTAAAATGTTGTAGCTTCATAGCAAAAATGTCACTGAAGAAATCAGATCACCTACATGTCCTGGTTTTAGAGAGTATACTGGTGGAATGAAACCATTTGTAGTGCTAATCTGTGTGTGTCATGGCCAGTGCCAGTTGAGGTTAATAAGATTCATTTGACACAGTTTATCCATCCAGGCTCAAGCCAATATCTTGGGTTCCTCCGGTACAGCTAGGCACACGAGTTCTTTCTTTGTAAGAAATACATTGGCACGTTTGTTTTTGACACAGTGGAGGTTAACGCCTGACATGGCACCTTAATGAAATGTCCTTCACAATGAATGTCAGACCTGAAGGTGAAGAGATGACAAAGTCCACTTGTGAGTTTGAAGTTAAAATGTTCATCTTGGAGGAGAAAAGTGCTGGATGTTTCAGCTTGTGGTCCACACATGTCAATTCTCCTCTCAACAGTTTTCTGGAATAGAATCTACTTATAAAAACAATACCAGCTAGTTGTTCCAATGAGAATATTGGTGTTAAAGTATAAATGGCACCTTCCCAAAGTGTAGACAGCCATTTTGTGAACTGAGCTAATTAAACAGGTTCCCAGTCAAAGATTTTGAGGCATGGAGCACCCCTTGTCCAATGTGAAGGAGGCTCCACATCCAAATAAGTGCACCACCTGTTGCTCACTTTGGTGCCAAGGTGGATGTGCTGTATACATATTTCAACTCTGCCAATCCATAGGTTAGAAGATCCATTCTACAAAGTTCCCAGCACACTGCCAGAAATGTCCCACTGTCATGTATGGGTATAAACGTGCACACAGGACCTGCATACAAACAGGACTAGGAAATGTTTAGAGGAACAGTATAATGGGATAGAATGTCACCTACACAGGACATTCAGCTTATCTCTGCCTTCAAAGTGTTTTTGACTACTGTGTCAGTTCACAATATGACTGTCTCCAATCAGTGTAGGTAATAATGCAATCATTAGTATACATGTCCAATAGCAGCTGTGGCTCTGTGAGCTCCTCCACTGTCCCAGAGGAAGACATGTAGCCGGTGCTAGGAGCTTTGGATCAAACGTCTGTAATGGGGCATGACTTCATGCTCTGGTAGGTGAAGAGCAAACTCCAAGGCAACCAGGATAGGAAATTCAAATGCCATCAACTCGCGTCTGTTCAAACGAAACTTCTCTTCCAGTTTCTAAGGAGCAGAAAACCAGGCAGTCATTATTTTATGTTAAATACAGTGTACTGTTATTTAGAAGAAGAAACAAAGACCAAAAAGGTAGAAAGAGGGTATTTAGGTGAGGGTATAAATCGGAATCCTGTGAAAAGTACCATATTTCAGCCTGATTTATTAAACTGCAATAACCACATCCCATGAGCAAACTGTACACTACTGTTCTTCCTATGTGATTGTCCATGATGAGAGGAAGTTAATCTATGTTCCCGGCTTCTGGGAAGGTACATTTTTCTGGGAAAGCAAGTTAGTTATAGAGTTATTGTCACATTAATCAACACTTTCTGATGTTGCTGAATTTGGTCTGAGCATCTATGCATCAATGACCTTTGGTCATAAAAGCGTTAGGATACCTTAAAAAATAAGCACACCTTTAGACAAGTGCATTTATTCTTCTTGCCCCCCTCCCCTGACCTAAAAGGATCCCACCCTCGCCCTTCGTAGCTCTATACTCAGAGACTCGATGGCCACTGCTCTGCAGTTTGTGGACATCCAGCACTGCAAGTCTCTCTCCCTGCTGGGAAATGGCCCCTAGAAGACTATTGGTCTGTAATGTGCTGCTGCGGCCAGCAGAGGGAGCAGTGTGGCACTGAATGTAAACAAAACAGAACTTTGGCCATCAGATCTTGGTTAGCATGAATCCTCAGGGGGTGTTGGGTCTGGTATGGGGTCAGGGGTAGGACACAAGAAGGATAAGTGCACGTTAAGTATGCTAAAATGGCCTACAGACAATATTATTGTCACTTGTTGGCACACCTTTAACTGAACCGGCACTTTGCCCAAGCAGGGATGACTGATAACTGGCTGCTCAGGCATAGAGCATGAGGGTGGAGAGAGAGTTCTCAGCCCTGTGTAAACTTGGAATTTGAGATTGCACAGAGCTTACTTTGATACTCACAGTGGAGCATTAAGGGAAGGTAAGTATAAGCAGATGAGGATGGAGGCAGTTAAGTGAACCTGTCGCTTTGCCCTGCACGGGAAAATATATCACATTCATTTTTAGTGCTATTGCAGATATAAATCAGGGCTTCGATGTTTTTATTACTGCAAGGTTACAAGGGGGATAGAATAAATGTACAGACAATATAGAAACTATTTCAAAAATGCTTTAATATGTATTTTCATGGCACGTTTTTTTTCCCAATTGTATTTTTGTGCTAAAAGACAAATGGGCTTAATTTCAAACACAGCATACACAAACAATCATTTAATTATATTTTTTGAATATATATTTATAGCACAACAATTTGAAAGGGAACAAGAATGCTTTAAAACCATTATTCCCTATACCCTAAAATTAATAATAATAAATCACAAAGTGACAAAGAAACATTACAGCAATACTAGTGAGACACACTAAGGGGTCACATTTCTAGACATTTGCTGCAGGCTTTCTACCACTTTAATTATGAAGCACATTTCTCAAGTAACATTTGTTAATTCTTCAATATTAGAGAGGTTTATGGAAACCTTTGCCCTAGTCATAACCTGTTGAATGTAACAATGTGCAAGGTCAGAAAGTTGATATGAATAATAGTTTTTTAAATCTTTTTTAAATCCACAGTCCATAGTGTTGTCACCCTGCTATCTCATAATCTCAATGTGGATGTTGCCAGCTTGCTCATTGGTTCATCAAGAAGCGGCCGAAATTCGTATAGTGTATGGTCAGCTTTGGTTAGATATTTCATAAAGGGGACACAACACAGACAGCTATTAAATCTGTTCTAACTCTTTCCTACTCTATCCAATGTAAATACAATCTGTATTTTGTTTCCTACTTCGTGCATGTTATACTTCCACATCATTTAAATTTTTACTCTTCTCTGAAAAAATATAAGAGGGGGCTCTACAAACAGTAATTAAAGAATTACTAAGAACGTATAACTGCCTCGTATTTCTGTGTAGAATGTATTTATGTTTTTATGTTAATGCACCAAGTCGTTTTATCCGCACCCTTGTGTTTCTATGGCTTAGCAGTAAAGAGTCTCTTGTACTTACATCAATCAGGTGTTTGACTTCATGTTTTCGGAGATCACTCCCAATTTTGGCCGCTAATAGGATGCAGGCTCCAGCACAAAGCTTTCTGTTTTGTTTGTTCAACTTCCCCTTCAATGCAAGCTTCTCAAAATATACAAACGCCATGGCCACAGTAGGCTCCTCATAGCCACATTCCTCCTGTGCCAGCTTGCGAATGTCCCGCTTCAGGCTACAAACAGACAAGCATATCGTTCAATGGACTGCTACTGAAAAGTCGCTGCAGATGAATAGCCAGTCATTTCAAATACTTTTTAGGACAGCAACTACAGAAATATCAACCTAGGGGCTAAGAAGAGCATGAGATTAATCAACTGATTTCATATTGATTATTCTGAATAATCTCAAGGAGGATCATAAACATGCATGGCATGGAAATTAGACTTGTGCGCCGTCAAAAAATTTGTTCTGTTTCGTTAAATCCGTTATTTCGTGTCAAAACTCAATTCAGATTCGTACGAAATACGTAATTTCGTTAGTGGCTGTTATAGTTTCGTAACTGTACGAACATTCGTTATGATGACGTTAAAAAGCAAAATACCTTTGTTAATATTGGAGTCGATGTGGTAGTTGTTTTTTTTATCCGAAATACGAATTCCGTTAACGGATTCCGTATTCCGAATTCCGTATTTCGGACTTTAAAAAAAACTACCATCAACTACAATATAAATGTACATTGCTTTTTACCTTCAATATAACGGATTTTCGTAACGGAATTTCGTATTTCCTGCCTGTAATTGCAATGCAACTCTCAGCAGCAGAAGGGAAAACCTGATTGGTCAACCAAAACAAAATACGAATTCCGTTAACGGATTCCGTATCCGAATTCCGTATTTCGGATTTAAAAAAAAACTACCATCAACTGCAATATAAATGTACATTGCTTTTTACCTTCAATATAATGGATTTTCGTAACGGAATTTCGTATTTCCTGCCTGTATGTATTGTAATGCAACCCTCAGCAGCAGCGGATCCGTATTTCGGATTTAAAAAAAAAATCTTGTCATGTTGTTCAACCTCATTTACAGGGGTAATATTAGTTCCCATTTCAAAGAAATTCGGATCCGAAATTCGGAACGGAATTTCGTATTTCGGATATATAATTCGGAAAATGCAATTCGGATTCGGATGCTCCCGAAATTCGGAATTTCAGGAAAATTCGTACGAATTTCGATTCGTAACCAAACGAATCGCACATGTCTAATGGAAATAACGCTATAGGAAAATCAATACCAGTATTGAAACAGTTCAATATTAAAATGGAATATAATAATCAGTATAATGTCCATATTTGTCAGTGTATATGGCCAACCTCTGAACCCTTTTATTGAAGTATGCACCATGCAATAGTCACTGTGCACCTTAAAGCTGGCCATACACTGGTGGCCCCGCTGGGACCCACTGTTTTTTTTCAATCGATTTTTGTCAAAGGAGCCAATCCAAAACATTTTGGCTGAACAGTGACTATTGCCAATAAGCTGCTGTCACTATTTGGGAATTCTGAGAGTGGAATACCTGCTGCTGTCAGAACGCAATAGATCTATGGGGAGGCTTGGAAGGGGAAATCAACTTGGGTTTGTTTTTTTACCTCAATCAGCCTGTGGTGCTGAACAAAAAAAAATGAACAGTGCATAGTCAGCTTTATACAGTGCAGTCATTCGGCAATCATATAATTTAACCTATGTGGCATCTGTAGGTCACCTTTAAAACAAGCCTGCCTGATTTTTAAGACTTAGTAATAACTGAGCAGGACGACTGCAGATGATTCACTAAGGGTTCCTGACTGAACGTCTTAAAAGAGTCAAACCTTCAAAAGGTCTCTATGGCAATCAATAGGCACTGTGCATGCACGGATCTCTCCATAGGTTTTAAACTGTGGATACACACACAAGAAAGCACAGCTGACAAGAAGTCTAACATTTCTAAATGACCTGGTTAATATTTCTCTCATTTCAAAAGTTCCAAAGTAGTAAAGGACTCAAAATGTTTGGCACTGACGATAGTTTTTTTTTTTTGTAGCACTGGCTACATAGATACACATGTAGATACTTGTGTTTTGTTTTTCTTTTAACAGGTTGATTTGAGATAATTAGATTTGGCCAGACCTAGTTCTGTGTTGGATGATTGAAGAAAATGCTTTTGACCTAGACAAAACTAAGGACTTTAACGTCATTCATGAAACAACCTGCTTTGGTATTAACCTCATGTGTATATTTTTAGCATTGTAATTATGTATATGATGAAAGGCCAATGTCACCTACTGTATGCCTAGGGGAACAATGTATTGTAGTTACACACAATAGCTGATTCTGAGTGTGGCATTGCAGCAGGTGTCTGTATTGTGAATGATACAAAGATACTGTACTAGAATATATTACTAGGACAAAGCCTGCATGGTGTGGCTAGTACACGGATGATGCCGAATAATACATTCCATGCTGCATTCCTTTGTAAAATCTGTGGGGGGGAAAAGTAAACTAAAATATTTAATAGTCTTAGGGCCCTACACTGCAAAACTACAATAGGCTCAGTTTTCAAGGCTTCACACACGATAAGGATCTTAATATTTAGGCACATAAAATCTCACATTTAAAATGAAGGATTCTTATCTGGGTGCTTTGGGTTTGTGATTTGGGCCCAATGTGTCATCAGTGGAATCTTGTTCAGAGGAAAAAGTGACATACCTTCTTATTTTGCTGAGTGTAAGCTTGATATGAGGAAACTTCTCTTTGAAAGTTTCATTCATATCCCTCTTGAGGTCAGATGGTTTCACATACTCTATTACAGTGGTCTGAAAAGTAAAGAAGATTTAAGTGAAGCTTAAGTTAATCAGGATAAGTTATCCCTATAAGCACCCACAGACTTAGGGTCTGTGTCACCAGCCTTTGGCTCACTTCAAGCAGATTTCACATTTCCAAAGTCTATAGCATTGCAAAACCTGCTTGAAGTAAGTCAAATGCAGGTCAGAAGGTCAATTGCATCTTACAATCAATTATAAATTATCTCAGAGGTGTCTTAAACTGATGCCATCAACACAAGCCGAAAGCCCATCTACGCAGGCCCTAAAGCTGATCATGGCTTGATTCACCCTGTTTTGCTGGAATGGGCACAGCTTGCCATGTTTATGGACATCATCAGACCTCCACAGATATATAAGACCGACCCATTTCAGTTGGCTTTCACCGGTGGACTAGTAGTTCAACTAGACCTGACATGAAAGAAATGTTGACGCTATCAATTGCACTACATTGAAAAAGGCTGCCATGCTTGTAGCACTGAGGTACCCGGTTTAAATCCCAGCCAGCACACTATCTGCATGGAGTTTGCATGTTCTCCCTGTGCTTGCATGGGCTCCGGGTACTCTGGCTTCCTCCCACACTCCAAAGACAGGCTGGTAGGTTAATGGTCTCCTGTCTAAATTAACCCTAGTAGATGTGTTCATGTGAGATAGGGATCTAATCGTGTAAGCTTCTTGAGGGCCGGGAAAGATGTGAATAAACAGTATGTAAATTGACAGCACTATATAAAAATAACAGGCCCAATTATACAAAGGAACAGAGGCTGTACGGAGTCAGCCATTGCTGACCTCGCTTTCTGTGAATGCTAGTTTTATGGCCATCATGCCAAACAACAAGATTCAATATTTTCAAAGTTGACCTGAAACAAGCGTGCAGATTAGGAGATCTGACTTTACTTTGAATTTTCTGATCTCATTTTTGTCCCAGGTCAGTGTTCCAGAGCATTGCAGCTTGAGAAAGGAAACTTGTGTTTTTTAAACAAGTCAGCAATGGCAGTCTCCAGGTATTGCCGTTAGTGAAGGATTCCCATCAAGAGAAACGGTCACTAGGGGGCTCATGCAAGAATCTGAATATTCTGTCTTAAATGTTTATAAATGTGCAGACTTATATAAGAGGGGTTTAAAATCGCCCCCACATTTAGCTGTACAGTAAGTTTACCTTTGTCTGACTTTGCAGATTAACTAGATACGGAGGCAAATATAAATCAGTAAGCCTGCACAAAATATTGAATCTCCTCAAATGTAGGTGTATTACTTCAACAAACATGCTGTCAGTTGGCAGCACTGGGGTCCTCGTTGATCCCAGGTCAAAAAGCTGTAATATCCAGGGGCTAGTCGGAGCGCTGTGGTCACTGCATTCAAATTTATAATATCAAATTTACTAAAATACCTCACTGTCAATATATGAACCTCTATTTCCAAAATAGCAGCATAGAGAAACTTACAGTGCACACTGCTGTCCCTACAATTTACATTAGGGGTTACTGTTCAGCCTCCCGAACACTTCTCAGTGACTGGAATGGGCTGGACCGGACTACAACTGTATGCTATCTTGACTACAAATGGTTACCCCCATGCTGTTGATAACTTGAAATTGTACAGCAAGTATGAAACTCTTCTCCATTCTATTCTTAGTATAACAAACAGAGCAGACAAGTAACAAGACTTACCATATAGGAGGGGAATATTAGAACCCGCTTGTGCTTGCCACATGGCCACTGAGGATCATCCAGGAGATTTGGATCGTACTCGGTAAAGTCTCCTATGTCACTACCTAGTACAAATAGAGGGACAATAACAATATCCTTTAGTTAGTTAGCCCCCTTCAAAAAATGATGCTTCCCGGTCTATGTCTGGGTTTTATACTTCTGAATAACAGACCAGGTGCAAAGATGGAAATAAAAGTCAGGTTTCTTTGTCTCTAAATTTGTTTCAGGTCAGCAACCTGGCATTAGGAAGCAACTGCACATCATTTTCAGCAACACTACAGGTGCTTTCTAGCACCTTCAGTAATCATGTTCTTTGTGTGCTAACCAGGCAGTTAGTTTTATAGTAAAAGTTTATTGTAAAAGTTTATCAGCAACTGCATAATTGGGGTCATCAACCAGCAGCATACAGAGAAGACAGTGGAAGGAGTAGATAGAACCAGACACCAGCTAGCTCTAGCCAAATAACAGTAAACTGCTGATAGATGATGATTGGTTTTCCTTGGCTACTACACTTTGTACCGGGGTTCTAAATACAGCCCACAGTGCATCACTAAGGCCAAGGTATGAGCATATAACTTACACATGCATGGAGACTGAAACTGCATCCCCCCACCTCATTCCCATAAAACACCACATCTGTAAAATGATCATGTCACCTGTATCGATGCTCCCCTGTATACTGTTGGCTCTTCCCAGGGTCAGGTTGCGTTGACTTGCATTACGAAACTGAGAAAAAGAGCAAGTGGAGTCGATTGTATTCCTACGTGCTCCCAAGGCATTGGTGGGGTACAAAAACTGTGTATATGATACAGTCTGGAGAAGAGAAAAGATTGCCAGTAGCTCGTCAGAGGACATTAAACATTTAGGCGGCACAGTTGCTGTCATTTTTTTTTCACTAGCATATATATACATATATAAACACACACGCACACACACATATATACATAAATATAGATCTCATTATTGAATAGATGTAACACTAATCAGCCTGCATTAATTTGGCTATTTAAACATAGTTAATTCGGTTAGGCTGCCATGGGTTACAGCACATCACAGCTTTTTAACACAGTGGAATATGGTCTTCTGTGAATTATAGAGAATCTACAAATAAATGCTGTATATTGAGCGGCTTCCAACATAATCTTATAGGCTAATTGGGTAGTGTGGATTCCAAAGCAATTGCAATATACCACCTATGAAATATAGTTATCCTTGGGAGTCATTTCAATACATTGCATATCTATATAAAGTAGCAGTAAGAAGCACGTTATAAGAACAGCAGAATTGAAAATGAAGCATTGACATTTTGGCTTTTAATACGAATACTTAGTAAGATACAGTTTAGCACATCCTAGAAGATCAGAGTGATCCTTTTCTTTAAAGGTGCCCAAGAAAAATAAAACCTGTTGCACTAGTCCACATCCTTGTTTTTACTACAATCAGCATAAACGTTGACAACAGAAAGTCACTTTTTGCACAACTCTTTTCTTTAATACAAACAAAGTTCTTTCAATGTAAAATAGATGTAGTGCACACTATGGACAGACGAGCGTGTACACTGCTCATTGCTCAAAGCACATGTAGCACAGTGCTCATAAAGCTGACCACTCGTGTAACAATCTGACTAGGGCTGAAACAACTAATCGACATAATCGATTATAATCGATTATTGAAAAAGTTGTCAACTTTTGCAATCATCGATTAATCGGCTTCCGATTGGTTGGCCCTGTTCACGGCTCCACACATGCTGCGCGCCACACCTCCACCTCACGCTCGCCGCTGCCAGACCCACCCGGCCGCATCCACGCTCCACACGCCGCACCTCCTCCCCGCCTCACGCTCACATCCATCGGCACAGGTACGCAGGGAGAAGTAAGGAGGAGCAGGTGTGGGCGCATGACAGCCACCAATTGTGATGGACTACAATCTCAATACAAACTAGTAGTCCCATCACTGGAGTCATTTTTTAAAATGTATTTAATGTTTTATCCGATTAACCGATTAATCAAACTTAATAATCGGCTAACTAATCGATTTTGAAAATAATCGTTAGCTGCAGCTCTAAATCTGACAGTACAATCTCCTTTACATCTACGGTACTATTGAACGATTTTGTAAACATACTGTACAATCAGATTGCAGCCTATATGACCAGCTTGACACTCATGGGATAAAACTGACCTGACAACAATATGTGCTAACAATGTGGATTTTGTGGCTACTAAGGAACATATTTGAAGAGTACATTATTTGCGCAGCATACAGAACCTTTACCTACCACCCTTCATGCATTTAAGTAATGCATGACATGCCATCACTAATTTCAAAATGGGCGATATGGATGACTATTAAAAAAAAAAAAGACAAACTAATTTGGCAGGTTGTCAAATGCCACACGTATATTGCTACAAGTAAGCAGGATGTATACTGGAGACTCAAAACCTTGCTTTTTATTCAACTTTTCTTACCATTAAACAATAGTGTTTGCTCAAGTGCTCCAACTGAGCACTTGAGCAAACACTGAACTATCAGGCTTCCTGTAATCTGCCATCTATGTGCCTCTTTTCATCATTTCTACCTGAGGCAAAGCTAACAGAATGCGAGTCCAGTGCCATAATTGTAATCCCTTTATATTTTGTCTACCTGTAACAAAGGCTAATACCGGTACATGTTGAAGCTAAGCTAGCTCCCAAGTTTATATACCTCAAAACCTGGCACATCAAACCTAAATGAAATACAAGTTATGTTCTCTAACTCCTACTATTTTCCAGGGCCATTCCCAGACTTTAAATAATTGTGCTTGGTTTTCAGATCCATCATCTGTAGCTTAATATTTCTTTAATTTTCCTTTTCTCCATGCTCAATAAAGTTGTTCCCATCTGTTTATCATCTGAGGCTCATTGTAGTTAATATTTTAATGAGCATTTAAAATGCAAAAGAATATTAATATTTCAAATACACATCCTTTCAGAGCTCAGTAAATACTGTTTTGTTATTGTATAGGACTGGTATTACATGGTTTTTAAACAATGGCAACTGGGTGCCTTTTGTCCTTCTAGGATCATGTTAGTGACAATTAGAACTGTATCCTAAATAAAATGTAGTATTAGAAAAATATGTTACACTGTGGTGTTTGAGGTCTAACCACTATCGAATGGTCTTACAAGCAGTGCTTACATTCTCACCTTCCCATCAGCACCAAGTTCCACTCCTTCGAGGCCGAGGATCAATTCTCTTGTATTCATGCCACCAGAGGAATGGCGCTGCCTTGTTCCTTCCAGTTTCATGTCCCTGTGTGTGACAAAAAATACAAGAACAATGTACCACCACGGAACTACATTTACTGCACAACTAAATCAGGCTTTTCAACAGATTGTGATGTTTTTAGCCAGGAATGGTAACCTTCATGCCGCAGCTACAAGTGTCGGTAAAAGGTTAGTATGTTGCTGACAGAGTTCAAGCGTATTTCCATTTTTGCAGCCAAATTGGGATAACACCTATTTTATAAACCGTTACATGTTTCTCATTCGTATAGCATAATAAATTGCTGCTTACACCAAACCTGCTCAATTCTAATAGTCCCTGCTCTAGAACTATTATGTAGCATCAGTCATGGAATGGCTAAAAAATGATGGGTGATTTGCTTTGTGAAACAGATCCTTTAAGATGTTAGTGCACCTTCAGCAAAACATTTTACATGAATTCCAATATAAAAAAATTTGACCTGAAATCTAGAGTTAGGACTTACCGGTAACTCAATTTCCAATAGTCTTCCAGGACAGCATCGGGGGATCGGGAGGAGCCTCCATATCTTAAGATGCTTTCCTGGAAGACGTTAGGGGGAAAAATTGTTTTATTTTAAACAGAAATTAAGTTAAATGGCATACCTGTAGGCCATGCGCAGCCTCTCCTAAGTTTGCCAGACAAATTCCTAGGTAGGTGAACCCCCTCCTGTTGTAAGGGGTAAGAATCCCTGCAGGGAGCCATGAGTGACCGTCACGGCTCTCTGCGGGGACATGATCGAGAAGTGAGCGAGCGACGCAATGTGTTCGCTCACATCCCGATCTATTGAGCCAACGTGTGACAGTCTCATTGTCACAGGTCGTCTTGAACTATGAGGATGAGTGAAAATCACTCACCTCATAGTTCTCCTTTAAACTAAAACTGGCAAAAGTGAATTGATAAAACAGGGAACAGGAGACATAATAAGCAGACTCTCATACATTTATGGAACAGTTAAGTACAGCAATTGTTATTTGAGCAAATAGTTGTCAGTGGAGTATGAATGGGACCGCACATATGATGAAAACTAAATGTATGTTGATTCACAAGAGTACTACCCGTCATTAATCTTGCTGTGACGGAATATCTGACTTAGAAACACTGCCTTTGAAGGAAGCAGGCTCTGTATGAATTCATATGACCTTCAATATGCAGCGCTAGATCTCATTACTTTCAGGTTTAGGAATGTATGCCTGTGAAATTCTCTATAATAGCATTGTTAGCAACATACAAGAAAAATATTTTTTCACATTTTCAGACAGCCAGGCAAAATCTAAAACACACAGCAGGCTTGCCAGATACTCGCTGTTAAAGTTATCACATCCGGCAAATAGTTATGAATAATTTAAGTGCTATTATCAAATATTTAGTGAACTCAACAAAACAGATCATTTTGCTACAGCTTGCTAAAAAGAACAAGACAGAAGAAGACCGGTATTACAAAACACTGAGATGTTAAAAACTTCACAGCACCTCATCTCTGGGCATCACATCGTTTTAAACTTCTAGCAAGTCATTGTTTAAAACAGGTATAATTCTCTCATCGGGTCAGAGGCCTCAGGCTGATGAAAATCTGAAAACCTAAATCCAGCCAAATGCTTTCATTACTTACAGTCAAGAGGAATTAAAATGTTCTGTAATGTTTTCATATCTGTATTCATGACCCCCATTGGAGAGATCTGACCTCACTTCCTGTGCCTTTCATGCCCACACAAGAAATGGGGGGGGATATGCATTAGTCACAGGACATGAATACGCAGACAAGAAAACTTTGTCAGATGTTCTAACAAGGGTTGCACCGATACCGATACGATGCCGAGTATTTGGGCGAGTACTCGCCCAAATGCTCCAATGCCTAGCCAGATACTTCTGGTATCAGGGGCTTCCTGATTGGTGCTGTGTAATAACCATTAACCAGCCAGCTTCATGCTTCCTCATTACCTAGCTCCCTCAAGTTTTTCCTGTTGCTTGTAGGACCAATGACCTCTTAAAATAAACCTGTCATGAGAGAAACATTGGGACTGACTTTAAAATACAAATATTCTGCTTTTACACTTGGTAGGTGTTCTAATTTGACTGAAGGCCCAACTCCAGCCACAACATTTTATTTAAAAAAAGTTTTTTAAAGCTGTACCCCCCACCCCCCGCCACTCCCCTCTAGACA
>NW_017307239.1:162086-181936 GCF_000935625.1 Nanorana parkeri | reverse complement strand
GACCCCCAGAGGCCTGAGGTGGACCACCAAAGGGTAGGGAGTGCTGACATTTCACTCTCAGAGGTAGATCCTTAGTGAAGGGACATGGGATCAACAGATTAGGCGCCAGTCACTTTAAGGACTTTTTTTTTTTAAGGCTTTATTACGAAACTGCAAAACTGCGAGAGAGGATATAGGGCTTCAGACAGCCATGGCCAACATACACAGACTCCAGACCCGCCAATCCATTTTAGGCTTCAGCAGTGCAGAAATACTTAGTAGAACAGGAACTGACACTGTGCAGTAGAACAATAACGGAATAGGGATGTGCATGAGATCTTCCCTAGGAGAGATACTAGACTTGTTCCTGAGGTTCTTGCAATCTCCAGGCACCTTCAAGATTCATAGTTCTCCTCTGGTTCTCCTCCCAGATAGTTCCAAGACCCCACCTGGGTCCACATGCGAGTTCAAAAGCCCCACATGGGTCCACATGCGACCTCCTCTAGGCTTGAGGCCTAGTCAGCTTTTCCAACCTTGTACATGCTAAGCCCGGGGGGCGGACAGAGTGCATGGCAAATCCCTGAATATTCATGCACTCCTCCAGCATTCACCATAGGCCATTACACTCGCCACCCAGCTTCCCAATTAGCAGTGAAGCCGTCTCCATGCTTCCCGTCACTGAGTGACGAGAAAGCATGGAGCGGGCTTTCTGGCCAATCAGGAAGCCGGGCGCATGTAATGCTGCGGCGCCTGTTTTCCTGATTGGCCGGGAGGCCAGCTCCCTGCTCCTTCGTCATGAGGAAGCATGAAGCTGGCTTCATTAATGGGCCCTGTGTGTGTTGTAAAGTAGCCACTGCTCCAAGCTCACTCCTGTTATGGACTACAATCTCACATTTAGTTTACTCATTTGTATTGAGATTGAGGTACATTACAGGAGTGAGCTTGTAGCGGTGCACAGTACTGTATATGCTAGCACTATTTTAAAACACATTCATTTAGTATTTTTTAATGAACACATAAAATAACCTTATTAAGAAAAAAATACACATGTGGAGGACAGAGGCCATAAACACAGATGTAGCAGCCATATATAATAAAGGATGGGTTGTATTCCTGTAGTTCTCAAGCAGAAGTACGCTGGATGGGGGGTGGGCACACATAACATACAGTGTCCCCCTCCAGTGATGAAAGACCTAGGCTCCAGTCACTTCTCTGCCCCTCACTATCTGCTCCGCTGCTGCTTCCAGGTCATACTATGCTCTATTTGACCACAGAGCAGCCAACAATGATGTAACGGGTGTGCATGAGCACAGGAAGTACATCAGGCTTGCCAACCGGTTCCATTCTCTGCTTCTTACAGGCTCTGGAAATGAGTTGGAACTGTACACAGAACTGCACATGCGCCGTGCAGTGCTCACAGAAATAGAAAAAACTGTTAGGAGCCAGGGAAAGACATTTATTAATAAAAACAGACTTTGCAAATCTTCTCTGCCAAAAAATAAAAACTCCTAGTAATTGCTTACTGAAATATAAAGACTACCATTGCTGACCTCTTTAGTCGCTTGGCTCTGTCTGGCTATAAGGGCAGGTTCACACCATTTTCTGGATCAGATCTGGTCTGGAAAATGGTGTGAACCTACCCGCAAATCCAGAGCATTCCAGACCACACAAAATGAGACATGCAGTTTTTGTCTGGTCTGGAAAAGACTGCATTGGTCTGAACAGAGGCCAGAAATAGCATAGGGATACATGAGAATGCATGTTGGGTTCAGAAACAATCTGGTCTGGAGATGATCTGGATGTGGTGTGAATGGGCCCTAATACTTTGCAAGCCACCGACCTGGAAGCATGTAGCAAGTAGACAGAACTTCTGCTGTGCGTGTTGATTCCAGGTTATTACCTTAAAGCACTGAAGGTATAGAATCAGCAGGACAGTAATGTAGCTAGAATTTTTGGAGGGAGACATCACCAACACTTCTCTACATAATCTGATGTGTGCTGTTTTGGAAAAGTACTTTTTATAGGACAGGATGTAAAAGGGAGTTAGGTGACAGATGGGAAAGTCAACACTGCAGACAAACCTTTGAATGATAGAAAATTTATTTTTGAAAAAACATTATCCAAAATTGCACATAAATGTATTCTTACACTGTAGGATTTAATATCGACACTGATAAGACTTGGCAAAAACATGTTGCTTTATCTAATTGGGTAACTGTTATATGTCCAAGTGCTACTGGCTTGGAGACAGATTAACTTTAAAAGAGAAATAAAGCCAAACCATTGGTTTTTGGCTTTACTTATCTTTTGGGTGACAGCAGAACATTTACTAAACTACTCCAGTGACCCAAAGTCAGCAGATCGTGGGCTTACGCCTGTTACACCAGCCAAAAAGGATCCCAGCAACAGTGTCAGGATCCACCAACTTCTCTGCACGTGGCTGAGAGAATCATGTCTGCGGCTTCAGCCAGTGGTGGAAGAGCAGAAGAGGGAATCCTTGCGGGGGCAGTGACTGATAATTTCTGCTCTCCACTGGGAGAACAGACCGAGAGCTGACTGATCAGTGTCATGTCAAGTGATTGGTCACCTCTCAGTTTTAAAGCCAGCATGTGACAGCTGCAGTGTCCTATGACTACTCTAAGTATTAGGGAGAGTATATTTTATTCTCCCTGCACTTCTCCTTTAAGGTTTCGATTGCTATTTTTAAGCCAGCAGGTTGGAAGCGCACTCCCTACAAAAAGGCCAACAAAATTTCCAAGCTTTTTTTTCTAACATAGGATGCGAATATCTCCTGGTTGTCATGGTAATCGTGCATTGTAAAGGCTGCGCCTGCACTCTGACAATCTGTGAGTCAGAAGCAGTTTGTTTATCAAGGAAAATTGACAGGCTATTGAGTCAGTTATCTTTTTTTTGCAACCCACATAAAAGGTGCTAAAAATAAATGCTACTGGAAAGTCATGCCAGGTAAGACAGATCTATCGGATATTTCAATAAAGTGCTTACTTTCAAGTGTATGTCAACCCAAAAATAAATCTAGAAAAAAGCAGTGCTTCTCTACAATACATGCACATTTCCCCTTGCTTTATCCCTTTGAAGACCTCACAAGTACAGACAAATACACCTGTTGATCTCCCAGAAATGAACTCGGCTCCTAAGCTCTGTTATGGGCTGACCACACACAGCATTTCTGTGGACTTTGAACTTTCAGGTCAACTACTACCTCTCTCAGATCACTACAACATATAGACCAATAACTCCGTAATCCAAGATAAGAACTAGGAGGGCTCAATCGCCTCTTTAGGATAACAGGAGGTCTGCACAGGAAAACTCTGAATTTCTGATCAACAGGTTTTGTTTTTTTCCCACCGATATAATAAAATGCTTCCAATGGTAGATTATACAGACCAAAAGAGAGCAAATAAGAAGTGATTTTTAGATTTTCAAAAGAGACACAATTCAGAGTAAAGTTAGAGTGTCTTTGCCAACCAGCCTTCCCAACCTAGCAATAATTATTTTGCCAAAGTCCCTGCTCGCTTTTCCTTTCTCTGTCACAGCTGGTGACAATAGCCAGTGCTTTCCAGTATGGGGGAGCATGTGACCTTATACTATGTGACATTGCTCATGTCCAGATGCAAGTCTGTAGGGTCAAGCACTTTCATATGAAAGAGGGAACGGTCACTGCTCCCCACAGTTGCCCACACCAGCCAACACTTGGGATTTTAGTACTGGCTGCTGTTTACATAGCTTGCAGCCAATCGGCCATCATGCGTTGTCAAAATACAATGCAAACAGCGGGGGATTCCTCAATCCACACCCGTAAGCGTGGATGGGGGAATCGGTTAGATTATCTTCGTTCAGATCGCAGGTTGAAGCAAGAAAATATAACAGTGTATGACCAGCTTTAGAGTCTAATCTCCAAACAATCAAATAGGTGAATGCAACCAATCACCACCAGTTTTCTTTTATCAACACTGCAATGTGATGGAAAGTGTTAGTGGTAAGCTGCCTTGAACTTTGGTTCTTTTTCTGACTGAAAGCTGGTTGACATTGTCTGAAAATTGTCCTGTATGTACCCATCATTATTCTAGATAAGAGATGCAGAGAAAACTGTGTTCCTAGAGCTTTACTGCCAATGAAAAGTTCAACAATTGTATTATCATGGTTGACCCTGATGAACTGTAGACTTTTAGCCTCTCGTTATCTTGAGATATCTTTCCCTGGTGCATCTAGATCTTAGCATCTCAACCTTTTCCTACTTGTCAAATATATTGTAATATAATAAATAATGTAAAAACACAGTACGTTCCAAAACAAAAAGGTCCTACTGAATCCCTATGCCAAACATATACAGGTGAAACTTGAATAATTAGAATATCGTGCAAAAGTAATGGCAGTAAGTGTTGCAAAAGGGGCCCAAACCAAGTACTGAGTACATATGCATGCTTGTACTTTTCAGAGGTCCAATATTGTTCTATGTACAATCCTTGTTTTATTGATTGCATGTAATAATCTACTTTTTTGAGGTTGTGGATTTGGGGTTCTTGGGGTTTTCATGAGCTGTAAGCCATAATCATCACAATTATGACAAATCACGACTTGAACTATCTTGCTTTGCATGTAATGAGTCTATCTCATATATTAGTTTCACCTTTTAAGTTGCATTAGTGAAATAAATGAACTTTGCACGATATTCTAATTATTCGAGTTTCACCTGTATTGTTAAATGCATTACTCTCATTTGATAATATTTTCACCTTCAACAGCATACAAAAAAAAGGGCCCCTGTGATCTGTGCATGAGCAGCGATCCTGTCTGTAGTGCTCCTCCATGCCACCCACTAAGCTAGAGCTGTGCAATTAGCAGGGAGTGAAAGTTTGCAATGCTCATGTGCCAACAAGGAATATGCTGATAGGAGTAGAAAGCAGGGTGATGCAGAGCTGGGCTTATCAGTCTGCTATTTTTCCATTCACTGTCCAGTCACAGACATTAGAAAAGAATCAGGTCTTCTTCCCTGCCAGACAGGGCTGTGCTGTGTGGCAGAGCAGTGTAAAGCTCAGGACTCAATGGTCAGACACATATGTGGGAGCTGGTTTACCTGCCACAAGACTTGTACTACATCTCTGTACAGTATTTAGCTGTTTGCCTGGATTTTAGCTTTCAGATTACACTTTTATGTGTGAATGCATACAAATTAAGGGTAGCAAAAAGTCTGCTTGAGTATAGCAGTGTGTACGACAGTACACTGCATATTTGCCATAACCCGCTAACAGCCACGCTCAGGGTGATGGGGCAGTTTTGTACTCATTCTCAAGTGTTCACCTGATATAGTGGTGATGAGAGCTACCTAAATACCTGGATGTCCCTATCTCCATGAGCACAAAGGGGCCCCAATCACTTTGCAGACAATTGCCATTCCGCTCTCCAGTGCTGAGTTTAGATCTACTTTGAGCTTGATGGATCAATACAGATGAATGCACGGCAAAACATCTAATGTGCTGTGCTGTATTAAAATGAATGTGGACTGCAGCATCTGTGGACAACGCTCCAGTCACCCACACAGGAAACAAATCAGACTGGTCCCACACACAAAATCCAGCCCCTGTGTGTATTAAACCGAAGCATTAGAATCGCTTCCCACTCACCCTAAAGCATGAACCACAACTGTCATAAAAGGGGTTGAACTGACTTAAAGAACTGTTAACCCTTGCAGTGGGACTACCCCCACAAAAAAAAAAAAAAAGTTATATTCCCTGAACTGCTGAGCCGACTGCCTGCTTCTTTGGTCACTGAAGCCTCTCTGCTCCTGCAGAATGTCCCTCAGCGTCCTCAGGTCCATACACTGTGTGCTCCTAGTGAGTATAACTTTTTTTTTTGGAATTTAGATAAAAACAAGCACTTTACCCTTGCAGTGCTTGGATTACTCAGACGGCAAGGGTTAAGAAAAATTCTGCCTGGAGTTCTGCCTTAAAAACAGAATTCCACTTTTTTTTTACCATATATTAATGGAACCACTTTCTCTACCACGTTTGTTACATATTTTTTTCCATTACAACCATGCAAACAAGCAATGTATGCTCATCCTCATAGTTCTAGCCGACCTGTGACAAGGAGACTGTCACAGGTCGGCTCAGTAGATTGGGAAGTGAGCGAACACATACCGGCAATCGCTCACTTCTCGATCCTGTCACTGCAGAGAGCCGTGACAGGGGAGGGACTGGATTCTCCCCTCCCCTGTCCGATCCTCCAGCGCTGACTGGCGGAACGAACGGCGGGAGGGGGCGGATACAGCTGGCTCTGCCTCTAGATAGGCAGAGCCAGCTGTCACTCACGCAGCTGGGTGGTCCCAGACATAATCGTTTCAGCTGCGGCGTCTCAGTATACCGCGAGCTGTAGCTCGTGGTATACTGAGCTTTGGGTGACGGGAGGATGCTAGTTTGTGTCCTCCCGTTACCCTTAGGAGAACTATGGGGAAAAGTCCTTACCCCATAGTTCTCCTTTAAGACTCGGCATCCTGCAATGGTGTTCTGCCTTCAGCTGACTATCAAATACCCAGTCACAATATTCTATTATGTCTACAGTTTCTACAAGGCAATCAGCAAATCTATACATTTAGAACTTGGCATGAAAGCCTGCACAGGCATAACAGAACAACCTGCGCAACGCAAACTCCCTCCAAAATATAAGAAGGGAAGTCTTAGAACCCCTGCCAGGTTTTAACTGATATCTGTGTCCCCACTGGAGAGATGTTCCCTCACTTCCGGTCACCCAGCAGTAAAAACAGGGGTCCTAACTCCTCCTCACCCCCAAAAAAATCTCACCCTTTATCCAAAATGATAAAGTTATGTCTAGAATTGGGGTTTGATAAATACAAATTTACAAGGTTGATTTCCAGTTTTCCGGCATTAGGATATCAAAAAGGCAAGCACAAGAACATGGAAAATGTCAGTGCGGGTCACAAACATGTCTTCTAATAGTACATAACATTGCAGTGATATCATGTTCTTTTACAAAGGTGACCACTGTTGTGTCTGCTTTTGAATACGTCTGACAGCGTTTGAGTTTAGTGTGCCAATATTTTTCTTACGTTTGTCTGTTGCAGGCCAGTAAAACAAACATAAAACGTGGATTACATAACCGAGTAGTTCACAACATTTACAGACGTAGATGTCAGAACTTCACAAGCTTCTCAGAAGTGAAAATGACTGATGAGGTTCTGGAGTAGAACACTTTTGTAAACACTCTGAACACCTAAGGTCCCACCTCAGTCACCCTTTAGTCAGGATGGTCATAAATGACCTGATCTTCTGAAGCAATATGCCTGATCCCAGTGAGGACTGAATCAGGATCAGGCAATGAGCGGCTTCCCTAAGTGGCAGCCCAAAGCTTGCGGAAAAATCTATCTAAGCAGGCGCTAATGGTGTTCTTTAGGAAAGGGAAAATGAAAGGTGTTTCCACACATGAACCGTATGTTGACACTGGCCAAGGCACACAGAACATGGTACTAAGCAGAGCTATGACAGGCTTAGTGACGGAAACATATCTAATCGTTTACTATTCTTGATGGGGCATGTGCACAGTTATGGGGATCTCGGCATTCATTATGCCTAAAACAGCTAATGAAACCAACAGGTGTACCTTGCTTCATGGAAAATATACATATAGTACCAAAAATCTAAAGGTTTATACAGATTCTGGGGAAAAAACTGTGCTTGAAATGCAGTAGTAAAGTATAATGCATATGTGTACACTATAGCAAGCTTGTGATACTTCTGATTTCGTTTTATAAAGAGTATCAGAGCTTATAATCTTTTATCATGTGTCTGTTTATTTGCATTCTGGCTAAAGCACAACCTCCTAGCAAATTTAATTTGGGGGCAAAGTTTCCCTAATTCTAAAATGAAGGATAAGGAGTAGCCTCAAAAGGAATACAACTGTATATTTATGCACATGTACCTGGCAACTGCAGACTTTAGTACATTATATAGTTTTACAGAATTTGATAGATTTTCGAAAAGTTATCCAACATGGCTAATTTAATTACTACTAAGTAAGTTCTATTAAATGTGGTTATAAAGAGATTAAAGCTATTGTAACACACCATGACTGAACTTACCCAATATAAGCACAGTCTCGATAGGGCAGCACTGAAAATATGCTACAGAATGATCTTCTCCCACTTATAAGGACTATTCTGAAAAGGAAATCAAACAGCACAATTAATTCAATGGGAATAACAGATGTGAATGCCTGATCTATACTGTCCAAATTCCTGGATATTTGGTAATGTTTCTAATAAAATTGGACTCCTGGCAATTGCTACTTAAACAGAAATGGAAAGCCTTGCAGGTAAAAGATCAGGGCACTTAAGTGATGTTTCCGTTAAAAGTGGAGCCCAGTGGGCCAAATCACTTGCTAACTTCTAATATCTTAAAGTGATATTAAAAGCAAACTGTTTTTAAGCAGTTTTAAATGCTGATTAAATTACATACAATGGATTGTGGCTGCTTGATGTTTAAAAGCGTTAGTTTCCTGCAGAATCAGCTGGTCCCCTGAGCACTGGCCCTGATATCCAGTTTTAGGGTGGCTCCTTCAGCTTGCAGTGTCCTATGGGGCCACCCTTGTGTATGTCTCTACAAACACACAGGCACAGCAAGGCAAACTATTCCCCTCTCCCTGCCCCCCCTCTCTCCCTTCCAACCGCTTTCCTTCTCCACTTTCCCTTCTCCAAGCTAGTAGATGGGCAGCTGCTACTGTAATCTACAGGACGTTCAGAGAAGCTGGGATAAGAGATTTGGAGCTAGCTGTTTGGAAATATGATTGTAAATGTTTGGGCAAAAATGTAAAGGTATACTTTGCTGGACAATGTATATTTGTCTAATGTGGATTCATTATTTTAAAAAAGTTTGAGCGTTTAATACTAGTTTAAGGACTCCAGCTAGGACTGCTATAGATCCCATCTCTGTTCCCACCTATCTGGATGTCTCATTCCTCCTGTTATATCTGGGTTCCTCCATCTCTCTGGGATTTTCCATAATACAAGTGTAAAACCAATAGGTAAAATCAGGCACTTGTATCCGTTTATTTAGCCACTTGCCTAGAGTCGTACGTTATCTCTCCAGTATATGGGGTCTGATTTCTTTACTGAGTCTTATAATACAATTTCCTGTTTTTTATGAAGTAGCTGACCATTGCCTATCCCTGCTGAATTTAGATTCCAAAGTGCACTCTAAGACCAGCACATTCATTTTGGAGTCATGTTTGGCATTTCTCAACAAAGGGCTTTTGGCACTGAATGACAAAAAATATAAAAACAGTGTACCCAGACATTCCTGACCTCCACGTTATCGATAAATACTCTATCCTGACACCTAACTCCCATTCCCAAACGCTAGAATTGAAAAGCAAACAGCTAAACACACAGTTGAAATACATATGTGATTAGTGTTTAAACTGGGAAAGGTTTTGAGATGATCTACACCCAGTGTAAAGTTAGACATACACTGCTAGAATTTCAGCCGAGTCCTGCTGGTTCCAATTTAGAAATTATTTTTACAATAGACTTATCAAAGGAGCCGGTCTGAAACTTTTTAGCAAATCAGCTGCAGCCACACTTCAGGTATTGCTACAGCAGCACACCTGACACTGTCAGAATAAAATAGCCCAGCGGTGGGGATTCCCCCATCCACACTGTTTAGCATGGATTGTATAATCAAGAATTTTTTCTCAATCAGCCAGCAGGGCTGGCTCGAGAAAACAATGACTGGTGTATGGCCAGCTGTACACACACTGCACAGCCAGCAAGGTGACACCCATCGCTTCAAAGAAAGCAATGAATCTTTTTGGTTCAGTAATGCACCCTTCTAATTGGACAATAGAGATGAAGCTGGGCTTGGTGCGAACCCAGTTCACCCAAGCCCGCTCACAACTCTGACTGCCACCCCTGCTCCTAAACCAATCCGTTGCAGCAGTTGCAACGGGGGAATTCCATGCCCCTTTGTGACATATATAGTCATGGCCAAAAACATTGGCACCCCTGCATTTCTGTCAGATAATGCACCACTAAGTGGTACATTATCATGCAGGGGTGCCAATATTTTTGGCCATTACTGTAGCTGGGATGGAGAATGTACCGCCTCGCAAATAATTAGGTCGGGAGGAGGGGGCAGCAGCCAGAGTTTTGAGTCGGCTTAGGTGAACTCAGATGAATAGGGTTTGCACCAAGCCTCGCCTCATCACTATTGGATAATAAAGAGGTCATGTGCTTTCTCAAACCACACATCTCACCCACAGGACAAAAAATAATAATTTTGTGCTACATTCTGAAAACAGCAGTTTTCTAAATATATTTCTAAATCTAGGATTTATTACTCTGTTTAAGTAATCTATTGCTCCTTATCCTCCAAGACCGACTTCTTAATACTTTCTCTGCCTTGGTTGTGGTATGTCCCCTGGCGTCCTCGCATCATACATGATGACATCATGGGTCCTTGGACCACCTGGGCCAGGGGAAGAAGAGGCTGCAGGGAACGGTCCAGCAGCCAAACGGGACCAAATATCGAGTATATTTCCTTCATTTTTGTCCTTAAACCAAAATGAGCACTTAACCCTTGCAGTGCAACCTATTTGATCAACAATGTTCATACCCTCTCTCCTCATATATTGAGGATATGAGAGATTTTGTAAATAAATTAGAAAACCGGACTGTGTCCAGGGATTTATTTTAGCTTCAACGTAGAAGCACACTACATCAATACGCCTACCTTTATACCCAGATCACGATCTGGGTATAAAAGGTAGGCAAGTATTTCCTAAAAACAAGAGGGAAATTTGTTCTAGAACTCCTGAAAAGTATTCTTTAAAACTTTTATTTCATTAGCTAAATGAAATATTGCGTATGAAAGGCTCCTGGCTGCTTTCACATAGATAAGGAAAACCTGGAAACTATCTATTGATAAAAAAAACTGTGTACAGAGCTCCTTAGCTCAAGCTGAAATTTACACACATGGAAATGAGTTGGTGAGTCTCTCTTCCTGTTACCCTTCCAGATATCTCTGCATGACGTTTCAGTTAGATGTTGGGTAGGTAGATATCTACTCTGTTCATTATGTTGTATAATGTGGGGAGGGGCAATTAAGTTAGATGGTTACTATACAGTACAAGCCAGGAGTTTTGTCAGTATTGTGTTTAGACACAAGTATGCCACCAAGTATGCCACCGTATAAGACGGGTTTTGAGACCTTAAAACATCCCCCGAAAATCGGTGGTCGTCTTATACGCCGTGTACATACGGAAGGATACGGTATACTGTATGTTGCTTTGGCTACATACAGTATACTGCGCTGAGCCAATCACGGCAGGCTTTGTATTAATAAATACAAAGCCTGTATTCATTAATACAAAGCCTGCCCTGATTGACTCAGCGGAAGACGGCGGACACAGCGGGGATCGTGGACAAGGTAAGAGACTGTAATCCCGAGTGTGGCTCGGGGTTACCGCTTATGGTACTGAAAATTAACCCCGAGCCACACGCGGGAATATCGCCATGGATGTTAGTGGGTGCATTTAAACATTATTTTGGGCTATACTCGTCTTCTACGGCGAGTATAGCCCAAAACCTATATTTTAACACAAAAAGTAGGGGGTCATCTTATACGCCGGCAAATACGGTACTACTTTCAAACAGTGAATGAAAATTTCTATATAGAATTCAATAACAGATCAATATTTATGCAATTGGAACAAGGTTCATGATATCAGAAGCTGTGATCCGATGACCATAATTGTAAAAAAAATATATATATTTTTTTTTTTATACAGGGCTAAATTTGCCTTGTGTTCTCATCTGTGCAGGCAGACTTTGCTTGATAACTGTGTAATTTTCAGGAATCCCACACAATAAATGACAGAAAAGTAGCAGTAAGAGGAGAAATCAATACATAATCAACTTTCTCGTCGTGACAGAGAAAGTGCTTATTTGTAGTGTTACCTGCCACTCCTCGTGTCGTGCTGCCTCATGCTCTTAATAAAATGGACCTTCTTGAAGTTCTTTGGTCTAGGTGAACCGGACAGAGTCCGACATCTGAAAAATAAGGCAATTAAAGCACAAAGTGAGACCTTTCTTGGCATGTATGCACAAAGACAGGAAGGAAAGATCTGACAAATGACTGCCGTCTACCCACTTTTCACAGACAACTGAAGTACACACGACACAACAATTAGGAGGTCTTTCAACTACATTGTAATACTTTCTCGTGGCAAAGTCTTTTCCTCTCATTTAATGTACATGTTAAAAGACAAATACATTTAAAATAAAAGTATTATAACATCACTGTAGCCCTTTCAATTGCACCCAAATAAATCAGCAGGCAATGATAAATATCACAGATGAACCTTCGTGGACAAAAATGCACTGATTTATGAGAAATAGATCAAAGAAATGACTATGGTCTGCTTTTGCTGTATTCAGACTATGTTTTATAGGAAGACTCAAGCTTCAATGGCTGCTACAAACCAGAGATCTAGTTTTACTCAGTTTCTGGAGCCTAAAAGTACCCCTTGTCCTGTTTTAATACAGCAGTGTATTTTCTCCGATTTTCATAGTATTTACCCCTTTACCTATTTATCTCATTTTCCCAGACCAGCAGGACTGATTTACTGAAAAGGTATGATCTAAAAGTTGGATTTTTTTTGTACATAAAATTCTGTTTTCTGCGTTATTGAAGGACACAGCGAAGAACAGGAGATCTTAACCACTGGGTTATATTGCAACGCTGTACTGAAATGAATTTTATACCCTTTTTTGGGGACAGATAGGGCTTTATTTTGGGGGTATAAAGGTGGGTACAAAAAAAAATCTAAAATGTTCTCTTCTGTTCACTGAAGGACAAAGAACAGAAAATAATTATTAAAAACTAAGAGTTAATGTAGAGCACAGAGGCAGCCATTTCAAGCCAATGAGCCATGAAGAGGACAGCTAACAAAAAAAGTTAGTTTTTTTTTTTAGTTAGTGTTCATACACAACAACTACATAGGCCTGCTTCATGTACACTCAGTATTCATTGCTGGCATATGTTTGTTTGTTTTTGTTTTAAAAAAACAAAAACGCTCTCACTCTGTACACTTAGGGCAAAGTAAAAGGTCATTTTGTAAGAAAAAAAATCCCCAACCACTAATACTTTTCCCATCGCTCTGTTGGAGTGCTGTGTCCTAATCCTCTGTATGCTCTCTGTTGGATCTTACATAGGGTTAACTTCTTCTTTCTGGTTAGGTGACATGTGTGGGCCTTGTCATTGGCTGCCCAGGCCTGAGCTCTGCATCCTGACCGTTACATTTACTTCTATATCCAAGAGTTTAGGGTTCTACTAAAAGCTTCAACAAAGCGGCAGGGAAGTACATTGAAGGGAGTACATGGAAGGGAGTATATGGAAAGCGAGTATCAGCAGGTGGTGAGAATTATATATAAGAACTTGTTATAGCTCCTGGAACATCCTAAAATTTCTAGTACTGTACAACTTTTTGTTTTGTTTTTATAATTTTAATGGCATTTTGACTATTTCTTTTATCTGGACCATGTTCCAGTTCCATGAAGTTTTGATTACCACCATTCCAAGTTATTTCATGTTATGGCGATGTTGCAATTATCTACAGGTTGACAGGCATTGTGAGATGGTCTAGAGAAGTTTCCTGCTGGAATGGTGCAGTAGATCAGTGGGCAGTGTATAAGCATTAGTACTATCTTCCAAAGGGGCCATGAATGAGTACATCTCAATTAGGCTCTGAGTTGTCAGTCCACATGGCCAGATGACAGAAAAGGTTTACTGAAAATACATGAGCTAAAAAGGGACATTTCTCCACTGCTTTCCCAAAAGGAAGCAGTATTCAGCAAACAAGCACATACCCATAAACTAACAATACCCACCTTTTTCATGTCATTCATTTTCTTATGTTAATTTGTACAAATCACAAGTTACTTTAAGGCCATCTCTAAGATGGCTGCCACTTGAGTCACCAAATCATAAAGGAACACAGCATGTGAATTCAACCTTCCAGCAACCACACAAAACTAATGTTTTCTTAAATACCAAGAAAATAGTTTAAAAAATTACCTCCGCAAGGGAGCATTTTCTTCAATGTCTTCAAGTGTTTCTAGTGAAGACCGCTGAGAGATCAGACGTCTCCTGCAGGTGTGAAAAAAAAAATCATTATTGACACGGTTAAAAAGGGTAAAGACAAATTGTACTGGGTACTGTATGTTTACACAACACCGTTACTCTTCTTCTGAAGGGCCATCAAGCTCTATTATGCAAATATTAGCTTCAGGAAACGAGTCTGGCTTAGACTTCCCATTCCAATCCCTTATTAGTGCTCCATTACGGTGACTGGAGACCTCACTGACCAACAGTAAGCCATGGGAGGTGGGTCTGACGTTGGCATTTACATAATAGGAAGACCCTAGCATTAGGGCGATATCTGCATTTAACACGTGCTGTCAACTTTCTCTGTTTGAATTTATTACAGGTACACTTTAAAGTAACTTTCATTAGGACATGCTAAAGCAGCATGAATCAGGACCATGAAAACAACATCAACAAAGCTGGGTAAATAGACTAATTTGGATCAGGAAAGCCATACAGATGTGATATCTGACTTTGTTCAAGGATCTACAAATGTACTACAAACCCCTTTATAATAATACACACATACTATACTTAAAAGGTACAACATATTTTAGGAAACAATTATTACAGTTATAGAATGAAATGTAGTAGTTAAACAAGAAATATTGCTCTGGTTAGTCTGGTTTAATGAAGCTTTCCCTTTAGGGCTTGTTCATACTATTTATGCTACCAAGCATTTTTTAGTGCAGACCTAAGGAAATTAATTGCATTTTGTTTAGTTGAGTGTTCCCACCAAAGTGCTGAAGTGCCACATGTTGGGAAAAAGTCTTACAAGTTACACTTTTGGTGGGCAAACCTGAATTTAGTCATTCAACCAAGGGGGGCCTTCTAACAGCAATACAACATATTCAAAAACACATTTCAATACATGCTAATGCAAAACACATTACTGCATACACTATATGACCAAATGTTTGTAGACACCTAACCAACACACTTATATGAACATTCCATTTCCAAACCAAATCAATGTGAAGTTCCCCTCCCCATGTACAGCTATGACAACATTCACTCTTTTGGGAAGGCTTTCCATAAGATTTTGGAGCAGGTCTGTGGGAATTTGTGGCCATTAAGCCAACAGAGCTTTTGTGAGGTCAGGATAAGAAGTCCACTGGAGTTCCTCCACAATCAAACTCATTCAACCAAGACTTTATGGAGTTGGCTTTGTACACAATGGCAGTCATACAACAAAAAAGGTGCCTTCGCCAAACTGGTACTGATGTTTGGAAGCCCACAACTCTTTAAAATGTGTTTGTATGCTTTAGCATGAACAGTACCCTTCACTGGAAACACCTGAACTCAATAATTCATTCTACATATTTATTACCACATAGGTAGTCCATATGGTGTGAACAAGGTCTTAGAAAACAGCAAAAGATTCCTAAATAAAAAAAACGCCTATTACTTACAAAAGGCTCTTTATCACTTGTTTGTTGAACCACAATACCCAACTATCACCTGCCTGCTGAAGGTTATTCTACACACAAGTTCAAATTTAGCAAACCTGAATGTGTGTGCCTATGGAAGAGAGATGAATTAGTACTTTCTGACTGCCTGGTTCAACAGGGGAAACAAGAGTGATTGGCTAGGAAAATCCATCCATCTTATTTGCGATAATCAGATGTTTCTGATATCCTTGTTGGGTAAGCTCTACACTACTGTCACTACTGGGTGAGAATCATGGCTCACTTGAGAACAGGCAATTATCCCCGCTGATTGTTTGGGAGATATCGGGCTCTCTATGCAACCCTGTATCATGAACTGGTTAAATATAATCACAACTGTTATTTTTACAGCTATGTGTTTTGCCCCTTGTCTACATAACTAACAACATTGTGTATATTACCGATTGTATATACAAATAACAGAATATAGAAAATTGAGGGCCTGACCTGATTAAACACCTTAAAAAATAGGTACAATGATTCAGAAACTTGAAAAATGTGTTCATTGTGTGTTTCAAAAGGGACCCTAATTAAATCACTTAAAGAACTCTGGGGGGAAAACAATTCCGCCTACTGTAACTAGTTTTTGGAAGTATTAAAAATATGTGCTTACTAGGGATGTCCCGATACCGATACTAGTATCGGGGCCGATACAGGACATTTTCAGGAGTACTTGTACTCCTGAAAATGCCCTGATTCCAAAGGCCGATACCGGCACTTTAAATTTTTTAAACAAAAAAGCAGCACGCGCCGCCATCCGCTTCTCCCGCGCGTGGCAGCGCGAGCTTCAGCGAGTGGCCTCAAGCACCAAGCACTGACCTGCTGATGAAAAGCCGGATCGGTGTGGGAGGGGTTAGAGACTGCGGCGCGTCTGCTGTGCATCGGCTGTCTGTGTCTCCTTGTTTCCCATGTACCTGGGCTTGCTGGACTCTATTGTCCCACAAGAGAAGGCAGTTATGGACTATGCTCGTGCTCAGTGTGCAGCTCCTGTGATTCGTCCAGGGGACTGAGGAGGCGAGCACTAATGTCAGAATCAGCCAATAGGGTATAGGCAGCTACACAGCCGCGGTTGTTACTGTCCACTCCCTACCTCTTGAGCGTCGGCGGATCTGCCCACAGTTGTGGCAGTATCCTGGTTACCAGGACAACGCTTTGAGGCCGCTGTACATCGCTGTATTCTGTAACTGACCCAATCTACCTTTTATGCCACATTCAAGCTGGTAAGTGAATCGACTAGCTTATGTCAGTTCAAGTCATGTTCTTTATGCATTTTGTCCACGTTATATCTATTGCTGTATTACTGTTTTCAATTTGCTTTGACAGTTTATTATTTTAAACAGTTTCTGGCAGGAATATGACATCATGGTGACGTCGGGAGGGGGGTTCACACTCATTTTATGGTTTGTCACTGTATATAATGGTCTCACATTGGTGTATTGTTGTCAATGTGTTTGCCTAATAAAGAGACCCTGTTCGGTTCCTGGTAAAACTGCACACAGCCCTGTACAAATAATTGCTGTAAAATCATGGATTGATGGGACCTGTAGTCTTCTATTGCTGGTTGCCATTCTACATTGCTGATAATTATATAGAAACTGCCCTAAAATCATCAGTCTGTGCTGTTTTAGAAAAAATGTCACATGTCCCTTTAAGAAAAAGTATCGGCAAGTACCTGAGGGAAAGTACTTGTACTTGGTTTTAAAAAAGTGGTATCGGGACATCCCTAGTGTACTATTGACTGAGAACTGCTCTTAGTTCTGATTCTCAGTGTTCTGTTAGCTGGCTGATTGGTTGCAGGGAGGGGCTGGCAGAAGCCGACCTCTCTCACTCTAGGATTATATTAACAGAGCTTCTGTCCTATTGATTCAACACTGAACCCTTTCAAATGAATCAGTTATCAGTTCAGTCAGATGAATCATTGCATCCAGTTCACTGAAAAGAATCAATTCAAAAAGAACTATTCCACACAGCCAGATGCCCTGCTGGACTGTTAGGAGGTAGGATGACTTCAAAGCTGGGGAATTTGTCATGCAGAGACACCTGTAATCTATCTATTCCCTGTTTCTGCACTAAAAAAAAAAAAAAAAAAAAAAAAAAAACTAAAGTCACTGGAGCATATAGCACTTTCTGGCTCTTCCCATCTCTATCCTCAGCTCTGCCTATATACGCCTCCCAATTCCACTATGCCTCATGGGAGATGTAGTCAGCTCTCTATGCCAGGATATGACACGCACTGGTTACCTAGATACACCCACTGGCTGCAGGAAGGACCGATCTAGTAATAGGAGGATGTGACAACACTGGCAGCTAAAAACAAGAATTACAAGAAAAGTTAGAACTGTTATGATAAATTGTTACAGCAGTTTGCTTCCTCTAACTGAGGGGGACCTAAATATATAAAGTAATTTGCATCCTGGAGTAGTTCTTTAAATGGAAAATATGAATTCATGGAGGAAAAAAACTGTATGTGCAGGATTCGTTCCTAGCTAACAAATGCCCAAATCTAAACATTACAGAGAGGAATGATCTTGCACGTTTGGTGCATAAAAAATCTATTTAATGTGCTATGAACCTAATCTATTGCAAACAGATCCTAAGCTCGATTTCACACGTAGGTGCATGCAGCAACGTGGGCACATGTTTTCAGATGCAATTTGTACATTTTTGCTTACACTTTGCACAAAATGGAGGAACTGAACTCAAAAAGCGATGATTTTTTAATCTTACAAAACGTACGGAATGCTAACTGTGTCTATGCAGTAACCTGAACATCTTGAATTCCTCCTGAAATATAGCAGTAGACTTGCTTTGTCTAGGCGCTCCTGTGCCTTGGACCTGATAGCTGTATATCTGCAATGTGAGAGATATGGAAGGAGATTTGAAGAAGGCACTCCTGTTCTACTCACTGTTCTTCTCAGTGCTTGCTGAATAGGAACCAGCAGTGCAAGGATCTCCATTTTTATGTGTCATTCATTCTGTGGATCTGTGGTGCGGGAATAATCAAGATGCAGGAGGTAAGTGAATGAAGCAGTCATCAGGGGTGCAGGTCTGACATAAGGAAGCAAAAACCTGGCTCCTCGACCAGGATAGCCACCTCCAAATACAGTGCGGAACAAGGTATGGCAAGTCTGTAAATGGGAAACAATCAGCTGCAGGAAGACTAAATCCAATACTAGTATTTTGTTTTCTGCTGGCTTTTTTGGGCAGTTTCCACATTTCATTTAATGTCTGAAAGTTCCTCTAAGGCAAATAGTTAAAAATGTTTTTTTCTAGCTTTAAATGATGTGCTTTGTTGCAGAGTATAGGTGTGAATTATCCAAACAAAAATTAATGAGATTTTTACTTGTAGTATGCTTTCATACAAAATGTGCTTACAGCATGAATGTGAGTGAATGGGCCTTGATAGCTGTTCTACACAGATGATATCTCAGTCTTGATCATTGTAAGTAATCGTAGGTTCAGAAACTGATCTTAATAACTAAACAACGTGAACTGTAACAGGGGTCACAGAGGACCTGCAATAATGTTGCGCCATTGCATGATCTTTTGTGATTATCATGCCCCATGATGCACTTCTCAATAGCGCACTGATTCTTAACTGCATAGCAGCACAATCAACAAATCACCTGAATTACAAAGAGCTATCTGTCTGTCTTATTTCAGCAGCAAGAAAAATATGACATTTTTGAAAGCCTGTTATTATGTAGGAGTATGCTACTGATTAGATTTTGCTCTGTAGAACTGAGAACGTGAAGACAAACCTGTAAAGTGAAGCAAAAGATGTACAATCTAGTGCAAAGTTGATACATTGCCAACTCTTCCAGCACGGGTCTCTATTTCGTCCTCCCTTGTATTGTTCTGTCAACAAATGCTTTCAGAGCGCCTGTGTACACTGGCAACAATTAATTGACTGACAATGATTGGCTTTACTACTAAGGCTGCTACTGTTTGTTTTTATTCAAGTGACGCTTGCCACCTTTTCACACGTAAGCTCCAGCTCATCTTAAATAAGATTAAAAAGAAAGAAAAATCTGCTGGAAAGGGAAACAAGGGTTTTATAAAAAAGTAGGTGAAAAGGCACATCCGTGAACAACAGGCTGATGCAATATCAACAATATGTAATAACATTACAGCACCCGCTGTGCACATAATGTCTCATCAGGAAGAACTTTCAGTTAATACACTTCTGTAGAGTGTAGCCCTCGAAGTAACAAATATACATTTAAATATACAAATATACAATATATAT
>NW_017307239.1:143589-161814 GCF_000935625.1 Nanorana parkeri | reverse complement strand
TATATATATATATAAAACAAAAGGTTTTTTTCTGGAATTATTGAGTAACACTGGGTATATTTGGTTAGAATTTAGTTACAAAATGGTTGATTTTTAAACGTCCGTTCAATTATCGAATACTTAATGGGGTCAAATTGATAATGGTTTTTGACCATAGTGACAAATGAGCACAATGGAATTTTTTTCGCAAACAAAATGAGTGAAAGTGATTTTCATTCAGGAAACTCCATTCCACTCAAAATTTATCAAACAAAATTTCAAAATGGCATTCAAGTCTCTGATAGCATTATCGCATGTTCTTGCAAAAAATGTTGTACGAACATTCGTGCAAAAATATATTGTGCATATCTAGCTTAAACCATGTTTAAAACCCTTATCCGTTTATTTACTGACTGTATCCTATTAAAGAGATTTCCCTTCACTTCCTATCCAAGAGACAACATATAAGTACAAGGAAATTCCATCTGGAAACAGTTTAAAAAAAAAAAAAAGGGTTATGAGATTTTGCATATATTGGATGCTTATATTGGTTACCATGACGCTTTTTGTCCAATAAAGGGACATTTCTGCTTTCAAGTTTCGAGTGCTGGTGACTTTTTGTTTTTTTACTCTGTGTTTGCACGGTGCTATCCGTGAATCGAGTCACTTCGAGCACCATCATCCTCTAATTGGCCGGGACAGCTGTGGGGTGTGCGGAGGGCTCTCTCCTATTTTTGCATCTATATTGGTTACCAAACATCTTGAGCCTAAGAGTTCATCCATCAAAAAACAACAGTTGACTTACAGATATGTGCAATCAGGTTAACACGTAAATAAAGCTTGGAGATAAAGAAAAAAAAAGCGTAGGGTTTTTAGGACAGAAAAAAACTGTATGTTTGTTCTCTCATAAATGCTCCTCCCTGCTTGTCAGTTTTTGTGCACATGCGCAGCTCAGTGCACAGCTCCACAAAGTTCTGTGCCGAAATGAACTCCTGTGCGCATGCGCTACATCATCCTGGCCAATGAAAACCCCAAAGATGCCAAATCCAAAGGACTGGGTGACAATTGCAGAGCCGGAGAAGAGTGCTGACACTGAAGTACTGGAGGAGATCGTCTGGAAGTTAAGTCGGCCATGTGTTAATATGTTGTGCATACTAGCACATTACGGCAAATACCTCGAAATCTCAAGTCTTCTCACCCGTTGCAGACATTACAAAGGAGATCTACTTTTTCCTGATGATTTCCTTTTCTCATGAAAGAGAATGGAGCAGGAACAGTGCAACTTCACCTGCTGTAGCAGTAAAAGAAATATGCAGAAAGCTTTAGGTTCAGCAGATCCTTTAAGAAATGTTTTAATTTGACAAAGTTCCTTGTTCTTTCAACATTGCTATCTGTGCAACCGGATCTACAAAGCTATTAATTAATTTTGCCTGTTATGAGGGGAAGCAGAAGTATAGATAGGATAACCTTAGGAAATGCTCAATACACAAGAGTGAGACAAAAAGAAGTCAGTGAAGAAGTCTTTAAGTTGTTTTCATCCTGATCAGTAATGTTTTGTTTAAACAATAACGCCTCCCCTTCTCACATCCAGCCAGGATACCAAATACCCTATTTATTATCAGAGGCTTATCAGCATTTCTGTTGACCGGGGTACACAGGACAGGAAACCAAGACAGAAACAGCACATATTTTTTAAACATAATTAAAGCTTGGTTAGCATGGGTAACATTTTGTGTTTGGGATATATTTAGCCTTTCCCTGGATAAGGGTCTATGACTTTGTATTGCTGAGTTCAACAACTTCACAAATTTTGCAACATGTCTGTTTTATGTCAGCAGAGAAGATAACAAACACAGTTTCTGGCTCTTTGCCGTGTTATTTGGGTAGTCTGCGGAAAGACAAGGTCAAACAGGGAAGGTAGAGTAGAAATGATTCAAATGATGACTATACTGGGCTTTGTTTTATCAGTTATAACACAGGGAGTTCTCTTGATATTAAAGCAGTTAAATTCTCTTTAAAGTGGTAACATATTAACCTGCAAATACAAAAACCAAAAGTCACATAAAGCAAAGCTCACAGGGGAGGTCTCATAAGAAAGTTGCCTAGAGGGTTATTCTTTGTTCACATAACATTACACAAGTTGAAGAGATGCCTTGGCTTTTAGTGGGCTATCTCTGCACTGTAAGCAGTTAAGTGCTCGTTTGTGCCAAGTGGACCGGAGTAAAGCACTTTTACTTACCTGATCCCCACTCTCCTCTCTGGTGGAATGTCCCTCGGTGTTAATTCCCTGGCTGGTGGAATTTCCCTTGGTGTCCTCACATCTAATGCACGTCTATGAAACCTGCATTAGATGTGATGGAATCAGCTGTAATTTTAAAGTGTCCCCCAGGTTAGGTTAAGTTTCCCAGTTCAGATGAGTTAAGTGTTAAGATCACCTTAACGCTGGCTGCATACCTATGTGCACGTAAATGCATGGTAACACATACCACTCTGTGCATTGTGGTGCCATTCATTTAGAATGGAGCCCAAACACATAGTTCATTAGGTGTTGATTGACCTGCAATCCAGTGGAGTTCCACTCTAAATTTAAACTAACTTTAAAGATCGGTTGTCTGAAGATGTAAACGATATGTGACACCTTTGTCTTATTGCATTTATGCTCTCTAGTGGTAATTTTCGGTCTATTTATAGCTACAAATGACTTGTGATGTACTCTTTGTTAAAAATAAAAAAGTATTTATAAAAATTGTTAGGTTGTTTAGCTTTCTACTATATACCAAAACTGAAATACCAGTTTTGAGAGGGACTTACCCATGCCCTCCGTGTTTGTACAATTACATGGTCATAAGACTACTTACCTAGAATCCTGTTTGCGTGAGTGCATTGTCCTACTTATCCAACAACCTGGGTTTCTACCGAATTTCTCAAATTTACATCACCAACATGTATATAAAATCATTCATAGTTCTGTGTGTAAGCACTGTGACCTGCAGACCTGCAACTGCACAAAGAAATGTAAAACCCAAAACACTGTGTAGCACATTTAATTGGGGTGATGCACTTTTTTCCAGCACCACCCAAGCATACACAAGTTAGCGTTTAATCTCCAATCTTACAAGAACAATGAGAGAAGTGTTTCACACCTTGGGAAATAAACTTTTAACAAAATGATTCTTCAATCAAGTGACATGGACAAAATTCTGCAATAAACATATATAAAAAAAAAAAAAAAGTCCCACATAGGATTATTTGACGGCAGGAAACAACACTATGCTCGTTTAAAAAAGTTACACCTCTGAAAGCTGATCTTTACACTGAAAAATCAAATTCTACCAATGCATCCATCTGTGTATGATGATTAATAATAACATAGACATGTCAGGTGTAAAATGCTGTGATTATGAAATACTTGCGGAGCATTCAATTCCTGCTTTGAAAGTCCAAATTACTTCAGTTTGCCAAAGCAATGCACACTGGGATGGCCTTGTCATCAGCAGATCATTGCTATGAAATCTCATCTCATGGAAAGGCATTTTCCTCCCCTAAGATCATGTGCATGGTCACATGTCCTAATCACGTTTCAGAAATCCAGGAAGTAAATGGAGATCTAGTAATCTGCCCTTAGTGGACATGGCCACTGTCAGAAGACTGGGAAAGAAAAAGAGAAATACGGTATGCAAAGAATACAAAGCCTCCAATTATGTAGACGTATCTGTCTGTAGATTGTCATAACTAAACATTTCTAAAGGTGTGCTTGTTGTTAGTTTAAAGCTATGGGTAAAGGCCCGCTTTTAAATAAAAAGAATATATTAAAATGACATCCATACTAAGAATAGTCAGGAGCATGTGAATAAATGGCACTGCAGCCCCTATCAAAACAAAAAATGATAAACTGTGCATTAAAAGAAAAACACATACATTACATTTTTCCTCACTTGATGGGCAATTTTATGTAAATGGTAAAGAAATGTTTATGTAATTACTATATAGAATTTTTTTGTACTTCTAAATTTAAGTTGAACTTCCTTAAGGAATCGCTGGCATAAAATTCTGGTGTCCATTACACAGCCTGCATGACATGGATGCTTCCTACTGACTGTACAGCGCTGGGGTCCTCCCAGAATCCAGAAGAGGAATCACAGTATTGATGTAGTAGGTGCAGTAGTCTTGTGAACCCAGAAATGACAAGGCTCATGGAGGGCAGACTTGGATGAGTAAAACATGCTTCAGAAGGCAAGTAAAAAAATACATGCTGGATGTGTAAGGGAGGAGGGAGTTAATTTTTGCCTCGAGATTGGCTTTAACATTTTATTTGAAGCTAAAACATGAACATATTAACATATGTCATGAATTGTGGGTTAAATCCACACCGCTGTCCTACTTTTCTAAAAACTGTACTCAATGTATAAATACAACACCTTTTCATTAAAAATATCTTTTCTACATTTAGATAACTAATGTGATAAAAAGACAACAACGGTCAACAGGCCAAAAGTAATAAGAGGTGAAAACACAGTCATATTAAGTGGATACTTCAAACTCTCTTCTGTCACTTAGCAACTGGCTAATCAGAGGAAGTCTGTTGAAATCCGGGATGTATCAATACATGTGCCAACTGCTTTTATCAGAATCAGACACCTGCCAAAAGGTGGGTCTGCCTGTGAGAAGAGAGGAGGGGTGCGATCTGTGCTGGCCGCACTGCGTGGGAATAGCATGCATGCAGATGAGTGTAAACTAAACAAAAAAAAAATTACAGAAAAATAAGAATGACAGGACTGTACAATTCCTGTGCAATTGTATCTTGCTTATACAAAGGCGACTGGCAGATAAAACACTGGTTATAAACATGTCAACAGAAGCACAGAATTATTTAATAATCATAAGTCATGTAAACATTTTTTTCTATTTAAAAAAGAACTAAAGCCAAACCTTTGGGTTTTTTTTAAAGGAGAACTATGAGGTGAGTGCTTTTCACTCACCTTATAGTTCTAGCCGACCTGTGACAATGAGACTATCACAGGTCGGCTCAGTAGATAGGGAGGTGAGCAAACGCATACCGGTGTTCGCTCACCTCTCGATCCTGTCACGGCTCTCTGCCGTGACAGGGGGAGGGGCTGGATTCCCCCCTCCCCGCTCCGATCCGCCAGCGCTTACTGGCACAACGGACGGGGGAGGAGACGGGTACAGCTGGCTCTGCCTTTAGATAGGCAGAGCCAGCTGTCAGTTACGCAGCTGGGCGGATCCCAGCACAATTGTCGGGATCCGCTTCAGCTGCGGCGTCTCAGTATACCGCGAGCTACAGCTCGCGGTATACTGAGCCTAGGGTGACGGGAGGACGCTAGTTTGTGTCCTCCCTTACCCTAAGGAGAACTATGGGGAAAAGCCTTAACCCCATAGTTCACCTTTAACTTTACTTCCCTTTTGGGTGACAGTACATTTACTAACATACTCCTTTGACCCAAAGTCAACATATAGTGGGCTACTGCCCACTATATGCTGACAGCACAGAGCCATGCTGCAGCCAGGAAGGTCAATATTGTTGGGATCCACACGGCTGCCTGATTGACAGCTGGCTCTACCTCTCTAGAGACAGATCAGGCTGTGCCCACCCCCTCCTTTGTCTGTTCCCCCAATGACCTTTGGAGGAACAGAGAGGGGATAAGAAATCCTGAGGGGAGCAATGAATGAAATTGACTGCTCTCTGCAGGGGGAAGCCCTTGAGCTGCATGATCAGTGGTCACACGAATGCTCAGCTCTCTCTCTCTAAAGCCGATAGTATTGGGAAGAGTATATTTTACTTTCCTAATACTTCTCCCTTTAAGGAACATAGAATACCAGCCAGTAATTTTAAAGTGAAATCAAAATGTGTGACTCCTACAGATGATCCACCTACAACCGTCCCTTAGCTCACCATATCTGATCCAAACCCCTGATAGATCGTACAAATTCCTGTAGGATAACATTTCCTGGTGGGAATAAAAACCAAGGAACCCACTGCTGGACCTCTGTTTAAGAGGAGCTCTTTATCTCTGAAAGAGATTTCCAGAAAACATGAAAGTCCCTACGGTTTGTAAATCCTTATTTCAGGATGTGGGTTTTCTGAAGACTGAGATCTGCATCTCTTTGTTTTTACATATAGGACCATCTGCTAGTGATATATATTGCACTGCGACATGACTATAAAATAGAATTACAGGCAGTCCCCGGATAACGAACAAGATAGGGACTGTAGGTTTGTTCTTAAGTTGAATTTGTATGCAAGTTGAAACAGGTACATTTTTTAAGTGTAATTCCAGCCAAAAGTTTTTTGTTTTGTTTAAGATAGCATAGGGAAGGGTTAATCCCCTGTAACGTTTGTTTTGCTGTGTGTTTCCTGTTCAGAAGATTTCATCTCACTTTCTGTGACTGACAGTTGGATTTTGAAAATTTTGGGTTGTCGTGGAAACAAGGATTGGTGATAAAGCTTCAGTGGAGACACCTTTTTCCCATAATCACTCTTACAGGAGTGAATTTCCCTTCCTAGGGGTAGATTTCCACTCACTTCCTGTTGTCTCAAGAACAGGACGTGAGATTAAATCTTTCCAATGGTACAGACAGCTTTAAAAACCTCACAGTGACCCGGAAGAAGAGGTGGGCACTCTTCGTCTGCACGTCTAACAAGAGCCAACTTCCTGTAATGTATGTACAGTACTACGAACCAGACCCAAAAAGGCGGGCACTCCTCGTCAGCACGACTGCGCAGCATTACAACTACCCCTGCTGTACAGTAATAGCCTTCGTTTGTAAGTAGGAGTTGTATGTAAGTCGGATGTATGTAACTCGGGGACTGCCTGTATTCTCTACGAGAATTTTATTATCTTATGGTCAAACTTCAGGGTAACCGGTACGGAGAGAAGAGTAAATTCTGTTGAAAGGCTTGCTTGGCTGTCCTTGGCTTGGGTACTTTCTGAATCACTGAACCTGAGCAAGTATGCCACCAAGTAAAAACTGACTGAAGTCAGAACTCATGAGCTACATCAAGCACTTCACATAGCAGTAATGCTTTTGCTTTCTACAAGGGGCTGAATAATGTAGGGTGTCCACTATGTTATTACACAGAGAAGCCCCAATAAAACAAGCAACCTTTTTTGGTTTCCTCGAAAATAGTCTTAACAAAAGAAAGAAGAAGTTTTAGTTGGAATGAGAGGAGCTTCAAAGATAATATTTGAGAGGAAGAGCTCATCTTCTGAAGTCAAACAAGCTTTGATTTGGGGCACTAGAGCTCCTCCCTGTGGACCGTCTGTAGGGAAGATGATCACCAGGTACAGTGGGCAGTAAAAGAACATCTTTTTCAGGTCTGATAAACATATGAGGAGATTAATTACTCCTCCAAACACTGAGCACAGATCATCAGTATTTACTGCAGATTATTATTTAACCCCATACATATTTGGCCTTTCAGATGCATCTGTGAACAACAAAAATGCATTCAGTGTGCTAAACCAAAATGCATTGGAATGGAGCCGATAGAGGAAGACATTTTTTAGCACTGAATATCTGACCCTAATTCTGTTCTTTAACGCTCACATCTCATGTGAGCTGTCCTATTGTAGCACCTGTACTAGACAGCTTTGAGCTTAAGGCCCTGTTCACACCTGGGCTTTTTACAGCACGTTCCTACGTGCTGTAAAACGCTCAACATGTGAAAACCAATAATTGCCTATGGGCATGGTTCCCCCCTAGGAACGCGCTGGAAAACGCCCTACGCTCAAAGAAGTACAGGAGCTTCTTTGGGGCGTATATGCCGCGCGTATCCATTAGGATACAGCCGGATAGCCCTCGGAAACGCGCGTTTGTCGCGTGTTTCTTTTACCGCAAATCGCGGTGCAAATGCGCATATTCCGTACGCCCAGGTGTGAACCCAGCCTTAGAGGAGAGCATCTGGCAAAAATAGCAATGCAGCCAAGAAAACACAACAGTTGGCACTATTTGCTTAGAAACCAGAAAAATACACCTCAGTACCTGAGAAGAAAGTCCCAGAAGTCTAATTTCCCCTTAATTATACACTATAAAGTGATTAAATGTATAAACAGGTAACTGGTGTGTCAGGTTTCAATCACTAATTTCAGGACAGAAGGTTGAGAACACTGGATCTCTAGAGATCATCCATCTACTTCAGCTGTAGAAGTATCATGTCCCCTACTGACCCTCTTGATTGTTAAAAAAGATAAAGTTTCACGTTATACAGTACTCAGTATGCGCTATATATATGACAGTGTGTTCTTATAGCGACTTCTTAGTTTAATGTGTACACTTTTCATGCAAAGTGCGTGCAAAGCTCAAACGTGGCAGTATTGCCATTAGGGTTAAGTGCACATTAAAACTAAGTGCACTTATTCTATTTTTGTCCCTCATCCCTGTTCTAAATGATCCCATCCACCCCCTCCGCAGATCCATACTTACCGAGATTCAACGGGTATGCTTCTGCTATTGCTTTAAACCAGCGCCACAATGCTCCCTCTATTGGCTGCACCTGCACATTACAGCCCCACAGACTTCCATTGGTTCATCTCCAGCCAGGAGACGAACGCTGTCAGAAGAGTGAGACTTACAGCGCTGGATGTCAACAAACAGCAGCAGCAGCGCTCGGATCTCAGTAAATAAAGATCTGCAGAGGGAAAAAGGTAGAACTGTTTAGGTCAGGGGAGGGGAGCAAAAACAAAAAAAGCACAATTTGTCTAAGATTGCATTCTTTATTTCTAAAACTGGGCTTTCAGACAACTGTGTAATTGTACAAAACTATTCTTAGTTTTGCATTGAAAAGAGAAGAGTTAGAAACTGTGTTATAATGGCTGTCTTTACCTCTGTTGTTTCCCTTGCTACCTATTCTGCTGTCACTGTGACAAAATGTTATGGGAAGTATAATTATGAAAGTTGTCACCCTGTTTTACTGAGGTGCTGATCAGATCACCATATTAATGTCTTTGGGCAACTAGGAACCTTGGTTATATGAAGCTAAAGTTTTTTTTAAGTCTTTGTCCTAAAACTAATATACAGCCTTTTAGAAAGACATAATTTGCAGCTATGAAACAGACAGCTGAAAGCAGATTGTGTCTAGAGCAGAAATGTAAAGAGTGCCCATGGCCGACCATGTTCTTCAAGTGGTACAACAATCATTTTATACTTGCATGTGATTTTATCAATTGCGTAATCAACTTGGATCAGAAAAGCAAAACAATCTTTCTAAACAAACAAAAAAAAAACACATCTCCATCTATCAAGAGTTCAGTAAAGTTTTGTACACACAGAAATATAAAAGCACAAAGTTTAAAAGAACTTGCTTCATATTTGTGTAAACAAAATATTGTTACATTTTGTGCATATTTATCAGCTGCCATCTTTGGCACAGACACACAACTAGAATTTCCTATACTTGTCAGGGCCATCTAGGGCCGCTAGTGGCGTACAGACTTTTATAAATGAACCCCCAGGAGTCTTCAGCTACCTTGTAAAAGCCATGTCTGAGCTGCTGGTGTGCTGTTGTACCCTATAGGAGGAAAAAGCTGCCTCCAGGTGAGCCTGCTCTCGGTTTGTGCACTGCTACATACTGTATGTTCCCAGACTTTGGGAACTCCCAGAGTTGGGACCACAAAGCCCTTGTTTTTAACCTGAGTAGTTCAAACAGATTTATTACACAGTATATACACACACACACACACACACACACACACACACACAGACCATACACGTACACTCACACACAGTGCCTAAAAAAATATTTACCCCCTTAGAAGTCCATGACAATAAACATTAAGGAGGCAAAAGAACACTAAGGTGGTTATTCACAAAAGGGTGAAGAGTTTGGATAAGGCAGGAGAAGTGCACAATCTAGGACAACATAGCTGAACTGAAAGTGCGCTGAATTGGAGAATGTTTCCAAATCAGCCATTTTGGCCTAGGTTGTTCACTTCTCCAAACTCTTCACCCTTTTGTGAATAACCCCCTAAGTAAATCCAATTGAAATGCACAAGTCAGGAAAGGAATATAAGAAAATGTCAACTGAATATCATTTAAAAAAATGGAGATATGCATGGTACAGCTATAATTCTGTCAAGAAGAGGCCATCCACCAAAAGTGAGCAACCATGCAAGATGGTGACTAGTTATCGAGGTAAACAAGAGACTTTAGATTACTCTGAAGAAGTAATGATGCTCAATGGTTGAGATTAGAGAAACTATGCATACAACTGTTGCTTAGGTGTTTCATAAATCACAGCTTTATGGAAGAGTGGCAAAAAAAGAAAATCCCTGTTCACTAAAAAACTCACAGTGCATCTCGCCTACAGTTTGCCAGGATGAATGTGGGAGACGGATATCAGCTGATCCACATTGATCATCAGATTAAACACCAAGTTTGGTGTAAGCCAAATACTGCAGATCATAAAAACCACACCATCTCCACCTTGAAGAAGAAAGTGGTGGTAGCATGATACTTTGAGATGCTTCTCTGCAGGAGGCCCTGTAAGGCTTGTAAGGGTGGAATAAATGCAGCTAAATATAGAGAGATCTTTGAGGAAAACCCAATTGTTGTCTGTAAACCTTAAGAGATTTGGCTTACAGGAACAAAATGATCGCCATAAACCAACAAAATGTTAAGTGTTCTGGAGTCACGGGTCATAGTCTAGACCAGCCTTTCTTAACTAGGTTGCCGTGGCACCCTCAGGGGTGCCTCAAACCTTTGTTCACAGCGGCATCCCTTTTCAGAATATAGCAATGCGAAAGAAGGAGGCTCCTAATATAAAGGGGGGCTTTGGATGTAAAGGGAGACTCTGATGGGAAAGGGGGGATTTTGATGTAAAGGTGGGACCTTTGTGTCTTTGCAAGTGGTTTCCCCTTAAAATCCACACCAGACCAATTTGGAATAAGGTCCATAAATCTTGCAGCACTCCTTACCGGATATCTCCAGAGAAATAGAATGGGTGCTCGTAATGATTGCGGATGGCGCCGCTCACAGTAAAAATTAAATAAGAATGTCACCATCACAAGAGCTTCCAACTCAGTGCAAATCCATGTTATTGATAGATGTCTCTCAGATGTTAAGCGCATTTGATGCTTGTCATCTCTGAGCCTGATGAAGGGACCCTGCGTGGCCCTGAAAGCGCTTGGCATCTGAGAGACATCAATAAAATGGATTTGCACTGATTTTGAAGCTCTTGTGCTAGTAAAATTTTTGTTGAAGTTTCTATTTGGGATAAGGGTCTGGTATGGATTTTGGAAGGGCCACACGTCATGTTTTACATTTTTAGACTGGGATGCTCTGATATATTGCACACTTTTCAAGGGCGCCATGAGTGAAATAAGGTAAAGAAATGCTGGTCTATAGCCCCGGATGTCTCGGGGTAGAGGGCTATAGAACTCATTGGCCTCGACCCAACGATACCCAGGCTTCGGACCTGATAAACCCTCGCCCGTGTTGCCCCATTTCATGTTAATTTGGGCCTTACCCACTGAACCCGAACTGCAATATCTCCTTTTAACTCCCAACTTGCATCCTGGCACTTGCCACACTGCTCCTGTTCTACGGCCTGCAGGGCTCTGCACGATGCTGTAGCTGTTTGTTTTCCGTTTAAGTGCCTTATTGCAGGGCTTGCATGCCCCACTTCTGTTCTCTTTGTAATTTTTTATATGAAAAACTGACAAAAACCAAATAAAATCTTTGTGAAAGAAATGCTGGTCTAGACCTAAATTCAATAGTGCATTTGTAGCTGCAAATTTGGGAAAGAGGAATGAAGAATGAAGAAAAAAGTAGTTTTTCATTTGAATTAGTATGAATTACTTTGCAGGGATCTGTTTTCATATTTACATGAAAGAGTATCTCTCTCTCTCCTGCTCAATGAAAAAAGCAAAAAACAAAATGATATCAACTGGGTGCTTAATATTCTATGGCAATAAAACTTTAAAAGGGGGTGAACACTTTTTATAGGTACTGTATATGCGTGTATTTTTGTAAGAGAAATCAACATCCCTCAAAACAAAAATGCCCAAGTTAAACATGCAAGAATTCAGCAGATTAGTTTTCATTGTCAAAATACTTCCACTAACCGCTTTCATACAGTGCTCATGCAGGCGGACTTACAGACAAGAGATTCAAGGTCAAAGCAGCATTCAGACACAAAGGGCTATTATTATGATTACAGATTATACTCAATTTGCTGATGTCGAGCTCTCCTTATATTCCTACTTAAGAAGATAACCACATAACAAAATCAATAAGGCATTGCAGAAAATAGAACTTCAGCATTGACCAGAAACCCAGGGCCCTTTCATACTGGTGGGGTTTGTTCTGATCAGCAGCGGCTTCGTGAACAGATCCCCTGTTGAATTGGAGCCGAACAAAACAGACGTCACTTTTGTGATGTCCGTGTCCGTTCAGTTCTTTCCTCCATCTTGTGCTGGAGGAAAAAAGGGGTGTCAGTTTACATCCTTTTACCTCTGATCTGTCATGTTCAGGTCTGAAAAATGGAAAAGGATGAGGTAAGTGAGGTAAAAGGATCTGGATGGCAGGCAGGTAGCATTGTTAGTAAAACTCAGCAATGGCAGCCTCCAGGTTTTTCCGATAGGTTTCTTTGAAAGCCTGAATGCCCCTTTTGGGTTTATTATGGACCAAGATATATGCCAGGCTGTTTCATAACAGCAGTGAGGGACACAGCATCACCATCTGGCCGTAGGAAACAACAGCCACCAGTTACTTTACAAAGGTTACATTTATACTATAGTGGAAAACTTTGGGCGTATGTCACATTCCATAAAAACATCAACAAAGTGTTTGAGCCTCTTCCACCACTGCCAATCCCCAAGCTGCTATTGCTTGCAAATTCCAGCTGTCATTTTGATGTAATTTGCTTTTTATCAGCACATCAGCTGTACAAAGAGAAGCTTTTAAATAGTGTTCAGAAGCTTCATTGAGAAATACAATGTAATAACATGTTTGTTACATCTTATTTACTCTGTTTCATTCATATGCAAATCAAAGGGGTGCCCTTTAAACTAAAGGGACGCTTACTACTGCTGGCACACATGCCCAAAAAAAATAGCAGAGGCATAGGCTGGTCCTCCTATAAGGACTCCATTGGAAGTTTCAATCTTTCTCTTTAGAAAACCTATAATTCTGTGTCTGGAGTAGACCATGTATTGCATGTATATAGATTATATAAAATGAAAAAAATAAAATAAAAATGGCGTGTTAGTGTCACCTAGGTTTCTAACTGACACATGATAATGTGTCCATTATGAGGAAACAAACTTTTTGTTTTGCCAGCTAGAACTCATGCGGAGGGCTTCCTGTGTTGTGGAAGCCTGCTGCTGCAACAAAAGACTGACAGAACACTAAAAAGATTAAAGTGCTGCCTTGGGGAACCCATTAGGTGGCACCCTGTTAGTCAGGAATGGACATAAGTTTAGTTAGTGGCTTGGATGAGCAGATATTTTGTTTGTATGCTATGAATGTACAAAGCTCTCCTGCATGGAGTTTACTGCCTTGCTGATTAAAACTGCAGCACAAACCTGTTTGGACTGTTCCTGGCTGTTCCTGTCTTGTGTATGGTGTATATAATTATTAGTTTCTTTTAATGAAAAAAAAAAAAGAAGATAAAGCAACAACCTAACATTGTTTCCTTAATATACTTAAATACAGTCATCCCCAAACCATTGTAGATTCCCTTTACACATGAAAATATCCCACATCAGGCCTGGTTTAACAATTCTTTTTAAAAGCCCTTTATTTTACTTTGTAATATATTCAATGCTTGCTGCCACGTGACCACCCTTAAAACTTGTCAAACAGGTCCTGCAAGCAAATGTAGGTCCGAAAATATATGCAAAAATTCTGTACCTGCAAACATTCTCATTCCTTATCAACTGAAAAACATAACTGATGCTAGTTCAGTACCTGAAAAAGCTTAAAGCAGACATCAGGTAAACCACTAAATGCACATTTAAACGAACAGGTTTAATGATTTAGAGATATATATATATTACACACATACAAAATTATATTGTAATCTATCACTGATGTCTAAAACTTTGTCTAGTGAAGTATACTCCCGAGTGTTGAATGTAAATTGTGATTTAGTAATTGCTTAATCAGCTATAAAAGTAAACATGGTGGCAGAAAGTATGGTAAATAATAGGGATGTTGAGATGCCAAGTACCTTGGTACATGTACCGATACTTTTCCTGCTCCACCACTAAACTACAGAAAAACCCAAAAGTTAGGAGGCAGCTGTCATTTTAAGGAACATTGGCTACGGGGCTCGGGCATCCCTGTTTTAATTTATGATTTGTCATGTGACAGTTTCTCTAAAACAATACACACTAATGATTTGAGGACAGTGGTGGGGCGCCAGAGCCTAGTCCCACCTGCAACCCTGGTAGTTCTCGTGAAAATGCCAAGTATCGTCACTGGTATCTGAACATCCCTAGTAAATAACACACAGATAAGGAAAGTTTCTGGATCACTGGACTACTTTACAGTGTATCAAAGGCATTTTTTTCTTTACTATGGATAGAGTAGGGGAGGTTAACACCCCATCTGTTTTTTCGGCTTTCTGTGTCATATTAGGGAGATTTCACTTCCTGTCCTGAAGATCCAACAGGAAGTAAGAGAATCTCTTTTCAATGTGAGAGATATCCGCTTTTAGACAGTTGTCATGGGAAAAAGTGTCCCCAAAGAAGGTTTCCCCTCTATTACTGTTCAGGTGGTGACTCAAAATGTTGGCTTTACCCTCACTTTCATTCCCGTTGACATTGGTGATCAGGACAATTACAAAGAGCAAATCTCCCCAATAGGGACAGAGACATCAATACAAATTCAACAAAGGTTTTGCAAAACCTTCAAAAAGGTTTTGCCTTTAGTTTAGTTACCTAGAGGCTTTCCTAAGTTATGTCTATCCTGAAGATAGAATTGTCTTTAATGTTTTTCCCACAACAACCGGTCAGATTCTTTCTTTGTGGAATCACAACAGATAGGACCAGCCTTGTTGCTTGATGGCCAACTCAGGGGATGAGTTCTGCCTTCAGAAACTATCAAAAATTGAGTCAACTATGATTTTTTTCTGGCAAAGCAACTCATCCAAACTTTATTTAATTTATTATTAGTATTTATATAGTGCTGTTTATTTACGCAGTGCTTTACATAGTTGCACTCAGTCCCTGCCCTCAAGGAGCTTGCAATCTAAGGTCCCTATCTCACATGCATATATACGAGGGCCAATTTAGACAGGAGCCAATTAACCTTCCAGCATGTGTTTGGAGTATGGGAGGAAACCGGAGTACCTGGAGGAAAACCATGCAAGCACAGGGAGAACATGCAAACTCCTAGCAGATATTGTTGATAGTGTCCTGGATTTGAACCAGGGACACTAGTGCTGCAAAGCAGAAGCGCTAACCACCATGGGGCAGTAAGACTACAGAGATGCCAGACATAGCCTTACATCTGTTACTGGCTTATTCATACCTTAAGGGCTCGTTCACATCACTTCCATTGCAGTCCAGCAGCTAACCGTGAAGGCTCCCTGTGTTCTGGGGCATTGAGGGGGCGTGGCGGTGCATTCAAGTAAATGGCACCACAGCCATTAAACACATACAAAGTTATTACACCAGAACCCTATAAGTCACTCTGTTCTTAAGAGCTTGTTCACACCATGTCCAGACCAGAACAGTTTTTGTATTCCTATAGTCTGGGCTCTGTTCACACCAGTCCAGTCCGGGGGGGGCGGGGGAAATGCTGCATGCGCTATTTTTCCTGCTCTGGAACACACCAACACACATGTAAACACATAAAAAACGCATGCAAACGAACTGGACTGCACCTAAAAGCCTATTTAAGCTTTAAAAAAACGCACCAGAACACGGAAAAAACACACTGCATTTGCATTTCTGCTCTATATCTGGACTGGACAGTTGTGAACAAGCCCTAAATCCTGGAGAGAATACATTTAGAGTGGAACTAAAGTCTGCAGATACTCCACTCCAGTGATGCAACCTCTGTGAGCTCCCTTTCTAGCGATGACATCTTTTCCCTGGCTTCTTCTAGGTGTCAGGTCTTTGGCCATCTCGAAAGGCCAGTGGGGGAATGATGTGACTCCCGCGCATGCACACAGCGGTTCATTCATACTGGCACTTAGGTGTGCTGAGCTGCACATGGGCACTTTCCTTGCATTTCTTCAGGCAAAAGCAAGATCACAGGATGAGAGAAGGCACGTACTCATAGGAATCAGCACAGGCACCAGAACTGGAAAGGGAGCCTTGTTTTGTGTCTGGAAAGTGCAGAGACAGGGAAATAAGAGTCCGTCTCCTTTGCAAAATGAGGTCGGAATGATTGAGCTGTCAAAGTCTGTATTTCAGTTTCTACATCACACAGAAGCATAGGATAAAAAGCAACATGTGGGAGCTGGTGACACGTCGTCTTTAACATGGGGGGCGGGTATGCTGGAATATAGTCTGATAACAGACCGAAAACCACAGGTTGCTTGCAAGGTTTGTAAATTGACCTTGACTACTTGTCTAACATATGGCATTTCTAATCCCAAAAAATCACGATTGAGTATTAACAGTACAGCTTGGATCACAACACTGATGGACATAGTCACATTTAGATAACACAAAGTACAGCAACAATAAGTAACCACAGTCAGCTGAATTTAGTATACTGAAGTCTAATTAGTTGGAATAGGACGCCACACTTTGCACGGCTTAATTGAGTAAGCCCATATAATGTTTCAGAATTAAACATCCCCAAAGGAGATATGATGCAACGCTGTTTCATAAGAAAAGTGCTATTTCAACTAGGCTTGCACAATGTTTGTGGAGCGTTAACAGCCAAAATAATCACAAAAATAAAGCAATCAACAAGACTAACAGTCTGTGTGTGGTTTGTCTTTATCTAACATTTACATCATATTTTTAAAACCGATTCAAGTGGATTATATTGATGCGTTCATTTGAATACAACCATGTAAGAATGTACAGTAACAGAAGGATGTATATGTCTCTTTATATAGATGGAAGCTAAAAAGTGATATTAAAGGCAAAAAGGTGTTAAGCTATTTTACATGCTAATCACATCACTTACAATGGATGCAGCTTCTTGATGTTTTAGTTTTAGCATGCAGCCTGCAGAATCAGCTGGTCCCCTGAGCACTGGCCCTGATATCCTGTTTTAGGGTGGCTCCTTTCCCTTGCATGGTCCTATGGAGCTACTGTGCTGTGTGCTAGTAAGTTGTTTGTCTCCACAAACACACGGACAGCAAGGCACTTCCCTCTTCCCCTCTTCACCACTTCTCTCTCTTCCTTCCTCCCTTCTGGAGTGGAGTAGAAGGACAGCTGCTAGAGACTGTGGTCTCCCTTGTGATCTTGTACTGGACAGAAAGTTCAAAGAAGCCAAGCTGAGGGAGTTGGACTATCTGTTCTGAAACATGAGTAATCTAAGCGCTTGGGCAAAAATGTAATGAAATCCTGTGCTGTCCAATTTATATTTCTTGATCTGGATCCATTATTGAAAACAAGTTTGCAAGTTAATTACTACTTTATAGGTTTTTTTTTTTTTTTTTTTACTGTAGCAATCATATTATATTGAAAGTGTCATTAAAGTAAAAAAAAAATGTTCCCTGCCCCCATGTTAATGTTAGCACTTACCTTAAATGATGTATTTTATTCCGATCTTCTTTCCTGATGTTTTCATCTGTCCCTCCAGCGGTGCGGCGGCTCTCCGATCCAGCGCTGACCATACACCTGTAGCCCCTATATAATATACATATATGTGCTATCACAGCGATTTCTGTTCCTAACTGTAAGGAGTTAACTTGTCCTCGTGTGTGATCTGGGGGCAGAGACTTATGGGGATTGAAGTGCAGAACTGACTCTGGAACTTTGCTAATAGAGCTCTTTGGAACTACACATCCCAGGATGCTGTTCGTTCGAGAGGAAGGAGGAGGGGTATGAACTGCAGGGATTGAGCATGCTCAGTTTGACTGGGGGATCTGGAGGAGACAGGCCTGTGTGTGAGGCACTGGGTGAATTAGGACTGCATGCAGCCGAGCTGTGTGATTCCCACTGACAGATTGGGACACACAGACTCTGTAGCGGCATTCTGAAGGACTGCTGTTCATCTGCTCAATTGGAGAGACTGTGTTCGAGCGCCCGAACTGAGGCCTAGTCGCATGGCTGAACCGGCCACCGGAGTGATCCAGCCAGCCCAGCAGAGAGAGAG